>NC_045546.1:15003217-15253217 GCF_009769535.1 Thamnophis elegans | reverse complement strand
TCAATCTTTTTTTAAAACAGGTTACTTATTACAATCATTGCATTATTTTAATTCTATACTATGCTTGTCCCTGGCAACCATATTTATTTTTAAAATGATCGCACAGTATCAAAGTTCAGGTGCTTCTAACAATTCTAGAAATCTAGATAATCTACCACTGAGAAACTGGAATATTTCTTCTGCTTTCTCCCCCCCCCCCCCTTCAAAATGTAAGCCTGGGATCATCTGTTACAAGGCGCAGCATTTTCCAATGTGTCTCCTTGCAGGAACAGAGCAAACGGCTTGGCAAAATTTGTATCATTTTTGTGATGATGTCATCATAAATAAGGTGTCACTTGCCCCATCCTACCCTCCCACCCCAAAACCCTGTTTGATATTTAGTCATGATTGTCCTAAAAGACTCCGATTCTAATATTGGTCCCTGAGGGTCTGAATGAAAAAAATCAAACTGATCCTTAATCCAGATTTAGCCAGAAGAGTTTCCATCTGTCGAAATGGAGGATCAAAATTGCAGAACCTTTGGAGAATAGGAGAGGATACAAACTTAATAAATAAAGTAAGTAAAATGCTTTCCCTGGCTTCTTCTACGCCACGGGGGTCAAATTCACCACGTTGCTGTCATGTGACATTTCACGTTTTTGGAGCTGGGGTGGGCGTGGACTGCACCTGACACATCCGGTCCACGGGCCACCAGTTTGGCACCCCTGTTCTACACTGTGGTCTGCATACAAGAGACTGGATTTTAAAAGGTCCTTTGCAATAGATGAGAAAAGCTCATTATCTATTCTAAAAAAAGGAGAGAAGCAAGACCTGAAAAAAATCAGAGAAAGCTTGCATATATATTTCCTGAAATATACCTATACTAGCTGTTAACCTGGTGTTGCCTGGGTATTTGCTCATCCCAATCCTGTATTAGCCATTCACAAATGTCCGGAATCCACGATATTTCTAATGTTGGATTTTTCCCCTTACCAGAGGAAGCATCCTTGCAGAGAACTGTGAGACCGTTGTGGCAACTCCACTATGCTGTACAGTAGAAGCCATTTTATGGCACAACAGGCTGTATCTTAACAGAACTTGAATCCAAAACTGTCACAATCAAATGTACTGTGATTTGACACTATAGATATAATTCATTCCTTTTCATTTCAGCGGCCCAGGCATTCCAGAGTTATGCTTGAACACAGACAGAGAAACACACAGACAGACACAGAGACATGCACACTGCGGGGTATTAGGGGTGTCTTACCCTCACAGTATTTGTTTCCAGAGAATAGGTCATCTGTGTACCAGGTTTGGTTGAAATTTCTCAAGGCATTCCAGAGTTATGCTGAAACACACAACACACACACACACAAACACAGAGAGAGAGAGAGAGAGAGAGGGAGGGAGAGGGAGAGAAAGAGAGATTTAGATAGATAGGTAGGTAGATAGGTAGGTAGGTAGATGATAGATAGATAGATAGATAAATGATAGATAGATAGATAGATAGATAGATAGATAGATAGATAGATAGATAGATAGATAGATAGATAGATAGATAGATGATAGATTGATTTTCCTGCTCCAGTCCATAAATTGCATCAACCTTCACTTCTCCCTCCCCAAGTATTTTTCTTGCATCACACTCCATACTCCTTTGCAAATTTATTCTACATCCACCCTCCCCCAAACAGGAAAATAATCAATCAGCACAACTGGCACACAGAAGGAAATGTCATTTCCCTATTTTCTACCAGAGGCCAAGGGAACAAGAGGCCAGTCCTCGGGGACATTTTGACCATGAGACACAAACCGCATAGTTCAACATAGTGCAAGATTAAGGAATCAAGAGCACCCAGATTTGCAAATCCCATAATGCTTCATTGACTGCTACTGAAGGAGAAAACATTTAATAAATTATTATTTTATTAGTAAATACTTAATTTAGAACGTTTGGCCTAACAAAATGGCTGCAGAGAGGTATCGGTGCCTTTTTGGAGGTAGGACATGTCTGAAAGCCTCTTTCAAGTTCCTGGATATCGACAGAGCCTCCTGGGAAATCCTGGCACAAGATCCATTGACATGGCGCAGGTTGATCCACCAAGGCTGCCAGATATTTCAAGGCAGAAGAACAAGCCTAGCACAAGAGGAGCTGCAACATGTGGCTCCGCAAAGCCAGAGCTGCAACATGTCTGCCCAACATGAAGCAGAACATTTCATGCCCATGTAGGCCTTACTAGCCACCTGAGGACCAGTGGTGGGTTCCGGATCCTGTCGCAACTGGTACGCTGTGACAGGGCCGGGCGTCCACCACAGGCATGCATATTGCACACACATGGGCACCCACCGCCCTGCGACGCTCCAGCTGCTCGGAGGTTGCGCAGGCGCTGTATGCTGCGTGCTCGTGCGCAAATGGCCCAGTTAGCTCAAATAGAGAGGTAAGGAACGATGGCAGGCGGGTGGTCTCTCCAAAGCACCGTTCCGGTACGGTGGCCGCTGATCTCAGCTGCCACTGGTACGCCCGCGTACCAGCTGGAACCCACTGCTGCGGACACACCGTGGACAGCCCACAAGATCCTCTTCGAACATGATGGACAAACATCAATTAATAATAACTGTGTGGACTAGTCTTTGCAGGGTCTTTCGGCCAGATTTCAGAAGTTGGTTGCCATTGTCTCCTTTATAGGACTGAGAGAGGATGACTGGCACAAGGTGACCTGGTGGACTTCATCCTAAAGCAGAATTAAGTCTCTCCGGTTCTAGACTGGTGCCTTAAACATTAAACCATACTGGCTCTTCAGTCGTATGACATACAAATAGCTTACTAAGAGGTTGAAACTGCTAGCTCAGGATTTATGTTCTGGAGGTCTGTTCCTTGTAGGCTCATGACTGCTACTCAAGGTTTGCTGAGCACGCAAATCAAAGGCTGTGTTGTTTTGGTCATGGGTTTGGATGGCTTTCACTATGGAGTCATTCTGCCTTTCCTGTAAAGACGACTAGGTAGTCCTTGACTTACAACCACAATTGAACTCAACATTTCTGTTGCTAAGGGAAACAGTTCCATGAGGTTTGCCCCCTTTTACAACCTTTCCCTGCCACTGTTGTTAAGTGAATCGCTGGGGTTGTTAAGTTAGTAACAAGGTTGTTAAGTGAGTCTGGCTTCCCCGTTGATTTTGCTCGTCAGAAGGTTGCAAAAGATGATTACATAAAATATGAGTCAGTTGCTAAGCCTGTGAGTTTTGATGCATGGGGATGCGCAATGGTTGTAAATGTGAAAAATAGTCATACGTTTTTTCAGTGACTTTCAAACAGTCACTCAATGAACTTTTGTAAATCAAGGACTAGCTGCATGCAGTCAATAAACTCAAACAGGTGGTGTTGGTCTCCCTTATCCATTGAGTCTGGGGTAGTTTTTCCCCTTCACTATGCTGGTTGGGGGGCAGCAAAGTTGTAGCTCATCGTGTGGGTGTTGTGGCCCACCAGCAGCCAGGGGACAGTGTGGAGGTTGGGGAGGATCATGGGCCAGTCCTGGAGTCTAGGGAAGGTTCGGACGAGGGCTGTGCGTCAGAGGAGGAGAGGGGGCCAGAGCCCTATGCCAGTTATCAGCTGCCTTCAGAGTCAGACATCAGTGAGGCAGACGATCAGCTGGAGCCTGCTCCCAGTGTGCGCATGCGCAGAGTTGCCAAATGAAGGGAACAGCTAAAGAACCAGGGATGACTTGGGAGTAAGGCCACAGGTGGATGATGAATCCCAGAGGAAATAAAAGAGGGGCGAAGGGGGAGTAGAGTTTGCAAGAGACAATTAGTTCGCTTAATTGGTTCGTGACTCTCTGAGATTCCTTGCCAAGTTTTGCAGATATCAACCTGGCAGCTCTCCAAGACAGATAAGGTCTGTGACTGCAAATCCACCCTTGAAAGATTTTGCTGGATGTGAATGAGCAGAATTCACAGTAAATTAATAAAAGGGGTTTTTTGTCAGGACAAGGAGTTTCCTTCATGTTCTTGGAAAGCCTCGGTCAGAACAATGGGAGGAACCCCACAATTGCTTATCCCTTGCCTAGCACGTGGTGGGAATCCAGCCCACGTGGTAAATTTGGGGTTCCGTGTTTCATAGGAACCTAGAAGACACGATTCAACACACCATGGGTCAGAATTAGGCATAAGGGTTTACGGTAGAAACAAGCCACACTGTTCAATCACTGTAAGCATGTAGGATTTTTTAAAAGTGAAAACGAAAAAAGGAAAAGCTGAGAAGTCTTAAAGGTTCTTTTTCAGGAGGCAACTGGATTTTCTTGTTATTTCTTTGAAGTCATTTCGCTTCTCATCCAAGAAGCTTCTTCAGCTCCGACTGGATGGTGGGGAATGGAAGGCTCCACCATTCAGTCAGAGCTGAAGAAGCTTCTTGGATGAGAAGCGAAACGATTTCAAAGAAGAAAAAAAAGGAAGTCCAGTGGCCTCTGTTAAAAAAAACACACACACCTTTGGGACAATCTCCGCCAGGGGATTTAAAATGGGATCCTCTTGGATTCGATTTTTTTTTTTTGCTTTTTAAAAATATATATTTTATTTATACTTTTTTTTCTTTAATCCACATAAGTACTTTTTTTTTCCAAGATATTTTTTTATTTTCCATTTTCATAACATATAATTACATAACATATAATTACATGTATACTATTACATAGCCAATATCCTGTTCCTATTATTAAATATTTACATCAATTCCTCTTACCATCAGCTCCCAAAAAACAATTATTGGCTCTTCTGCTCTCCATACACCATATTTGTACCTTATCCATAACTTTCATCTCCCTCTCTCCTCCCCCTCCCTACCTCCTTTCTTCCCTCCAACATCCTCTTCTACTCTACTTCCCTTTCCTTTCTCCTTCTCCTCTCTCCCCTTTCCACTCCTCCTTATTCTCATCTCTCCCCCCCACCCTGCCCTCTCTCCTATCCCTCTCTTCCTACCCTACTTCTCTCCTCTGCTTCCCACTCTTCATCTCATTCACATGGTGTATTTCACATAAGTACTTATTATACAATACATAAGTGCATTGTCTTATTTCGGGGGTAAATATTGCTATACTTGTAAAGTATACTTGTACAATTAAAGTTTGTGTGTGTGTGTATTTGTGTGTGTGTGTATGTATATAAACACACACACATACATACATACATACATATATATATATATATATATATACACACACACACACACATACATACACACAAAAACTTTAATTGTAGTATACTTTACAAGTATAGCAATATTTTCATACATATTCATTTCTCTTGCCTTTCGATATATATCTTACATATTCTTTATGCATTTGCTTAGTTATATGTACATAACTATTATGACACACAAAACTGTGTACTCAGGCGAGACACTGATTAATGAATGATGAAATGTTTGTTTTAAAGGGGGGGGGACTTTTACAACAAAAAAAGGTGGGGGCAAAGGAAAACTCACCAGGCCAGCCAGGGAGACGGGGGGGGGGGGACGCTTCCTAACCCCACAGAGCCCACGGCTCGCCTCCCGGTGCCCCCCCTCCCTTTACCCAAAACGGGGACCTGCCGTCCCGCCTCCTTTGCCCTGCATCACGTGGGAAGCTCGCCCCGGGGTCCTAACTGGAGCAGCTGCGCCTTGGAGGGGGGAAGTGCCGCGCGGAAGAGTGAAAAGCGTGGGTAGTAGGAGTTCCTCTTCGCGGGCGCTTCAACAACTGGAGGGCAATCGCGGCTCCGGATTCCAGCTGTTGGGAGGAACTTACTTTTCCCCTCCGAGGCCACCATGGACCTGAGGTTGCTGCCGTGGCTGGTGCTCCTTGCCCCTTTCTGCCTTTCGGGTAGGTAGGGGATCCCGGGAAATAATAGCCCCCACTCCCTGGAAAGTAAGTGACAAGGGAGTGTCCCGTCCCGTCCCCCCAAAAAACATTTCCCCCCTCATCTAGTTTCCCCTTCTTCCACGTTTCCCCGACTCGGGGCTCTCCGAAGACGGCGTTTCCCATCGTTCCCCTCCGCCGCCAGGTTTTGGGGAAACGGGGGGGGGGGGTTCTGGGGTGACTCTCCCAGCTGCGGATCGTGGGGTTCAAAGGGACTTTTGGAGTTGTTTTCACTCGGAGCCGCGTGGCTCGCGATCCCTTCGCTCCTTCCGCAGCCGTGCCAAAAACCAGTTTCGATTCGGAGTCAAACATGCTGCGCTGGAAAAGGAGGCCAGCAAGTTTCCCTTCTGGGCACAGGCTGGCTTTGGATCCGGTCGGGGGTGTGTGTGTGATCCGAAGTGATCTGAAATCCAGTCCAGGCTGAAGTAGGGAAGCTCAGTAGACGACTTGAGGCCATCTAGTCGCTCTCAGCCCAACTCTCTACCACGCCGTGTATATTGCTTTGAACTCCTGATTCAAAATGAGATCTAAATAAAATAAATATTAAAACCATGGATAGATAGATTAGGTAGACAGGCAGGCAGGCAGGATAGGGTTGGTAGATAAATAGATAATCGGTAGGTAGGTAGGTAGGTAGGTAGGTAGGTAGGTAGGTAGGTAGGTAGGTAGGTAGGTAGGTAGATGATAGATAGATAGATAGATAGATAGATAGATAGATAGATGATAGATAGATAGATAGATAGATAGATAGATAGATAGATAGATAGATAGATAGATGATAGATAGATAGATAGATAGATAGATAGATAGATAGATAGATAGATAGATAGATAGATAGATGATAGATAGATAATTTATTGGCCAAGTGTGATTGGATACACAAGGAATTCATCTTTGATGCATATGCTCTCAATGTACATAAAAAGAAAATATGTATATTATTTGTATATTGTCAAGAATCATAAGGTACAACACTTAATGATAGTCATAGGGTACAAATAAGCAATCAAATCATACTAGGAAACAATCAATATAAATCGTAAGGGCGGTTTATGGATATCTGCTTCCCTTTTTTTAAGGGAAGGCAGAATCCATCAGATTATCTGTCCCTCGTTTAAACCTATTACTTTTCCAACTTTCTATTTATTGCTTTTAAAATAATAACAGGAGAAAAAAGAAACAAAATGCATCTTTATAGCTAAGTGTTTTTCAAACTTGGCCACTTAAAGGGGTGGGGACTTCAACTCCCACAATTCCCCAGCCGGCACGCTGAGGTTGCTGGGAGTCGAAGTCTTTACATCTTCAAATTGCCAAGCATGAAAAACACTAGTTCAAAATATCCTGAAGTTTGCAAAAGTTTTTTGTTGTTAGTTGCGAAGTTGTATCTGACCCATCGTAACCCCATGGACAACGTTCCTCCAGGCCTTCCTATCCTCTACCATCCTATGGAGTCCATTTAAGCTCACGCCTGCAGCTTCGGTGACTCCATCCAGCCACCTCATTGTCTGTTGTCCCTTTCTTCTTTTGCCCTCAATCTTTCCCAGTATCAGGCTCTTCTCCAGTGAGTCCTTCCTTCTCATTAGGTGGCCAAAGTGCAAAAGTTATAAGGGTTTGGGCTGTTTTTTTTGGGGGGGAGGGCAAAGGCCAACTAATGGAGGAATCCAGAGATGACATGAATATTGACCTAGGAATGCTGGTGGCTTGTTTGGAAAGAAACTGGAAAGACAGGTGGGGGTGGGGGATGGAACAGGAGGGAGGGAGATACAGTTGATTGATTGGAACAAGAAAAAAAATGTACCTACCACATTGTAATTTTTTCTTTCACGCTCCATTTATCAAAAGAGACTGTTCTGTTTTCTCTAAAGCCTCATTTTTGTACAGATAATTAATTTTGTTCTGGAACTCTCATTGTCATTGTAAATGCTCCTAGTTCAGCAAGGCTGTACTTTTTATTATTATTTTTCCAATGCTCGGGTATTTGCATTGTTTGTTTGTTAACAGGGTTATTATATAATCATAATTACTGCAGCATAATTCGAAATGCGTTAGAACACACAGCAATGTTGTGTTTTGCCTTTTCTTTCACCACTGTCAGCGGTGGAGGGCACTCTTCCTAAACTCCAAAACAATCCGTGAACAGAGCTTGCCATATTGAGTCAAAACACAGAGAAGGAAGCAAGGCTCATCAATTGCTAGACAACTTGGTTCTTCCAAGTAAGGCTATAAATCTTAAGTCTGGCTGCTAATCCAATCAGCCCTGCTCAAACTTGGACAAACCCTTTTGCACCGTGAAAAGCTACATCCTTCAAGCCTGGCGGAAGCTGTACATATCTGTGACAATATGAAGTGGACATGACTGCATATATACAAGCAAATATAGTCACATATATCCCTTTCTCTCTGTTACTTAGTACATTTTCTCCTAATGGACACTAGGCAACAAAAGAGGGGAGGATTGAGGAAGGAAGGAAGGAAGGAAGGAAGGAAGGAAGGAAGGAAGGAAGGAAGGAAGGATTGATTGATTGATTCTGGTGCTCCTCGCCAGCTTCTTTGGTGATTTTTTAAAAAAGCTTCTGGACCGTTGGTGAAAAGAAAGAAAGAAAGTCAGAAAGAAAGAAGAGAGAAGAGAAAGAAAGAAAGAAGAGAAAAAGAGAAAAAAGGGGAAAGGAAGAAAAGAAAGAAAAGAAAAGTGAAAAAACAAGAGAGAGAGGAAAGAGAAAGAAAGGAGAGAGAAAGCGGGGGAAAGAAAGAAAGAGAAAAAGAGAAATAAAGGGGAAAAGGAAGAAAAGAAAGAAGAGAAAGAACAAAAGAGAGAGAAAAGAGAACGGAGCGAGAAAGAGGGGAAAGGAAAGAAAGAAAGGAAAGAAAGAAAGGGAAGAAAGAAAGAAAGAAAGAAAGAAAGAAAGAAAGAAAGAAAGAAAGAAAGAAAGAAAGAAAGAAAAGAGGGTAGCAAAGGATCAGAAGCATGAGCCAGGCCTATCAACAGCATGGTCAAGCTCAGGAGTCTCCAAACTTGGCAACTTTAAAACTTGGAGACTTCAACTCCCAGAAATCCTCAGCCTGCCATGCTGAGGAATGCTGGTTGGTGAATTCTGGGAGTTGAAGTCCATAAGTGTCAAAAGTTGCCAACTTTGGAGTCCTCTGAACAAGCTGATGTTAATGATAACAGTTTGGGAAAAGCTGGCAGGAAGCCACAATTCTTGTAGGGTGTTGGATAGACATATTGACAAGCATCTTTGTGGTTAATTTGATGAGTTTGCCACAAACGTTTGGAAGCAAACCACTGTCCTTTGGAAGGTCTGAATCAGAGACTGGGAGAGTGGCTTAGGGATTTTACTGCCCTTGTGTACAAGTCCCCAGTTCACTCTGGAGAGGACCACAAATCGACTGCAGTGAATTTGCAAAGTGGAATTTGTCTTCACTTTGGCCAAAGACTCCAGATGAAAAAGCAAGTCTTTCCAACAAAATTTCTGGAGTCGCTCAACAATGAGATGGGCGGCATATAAACTTAATAATAAAGAAATAAACTTGATGTCCATGGGCTGAATCCAGTCCCAGAATAATTTGACCAATACTTAAAAAGATTGTTATTAACACATCCTTAAAAGAGCATTCACTTAAAGAAAATAATAATTTTAAAAAAGTGAGGCGGGGCTCAAGTGCAACGAGGTGCATAGTTTCTCAGAAGTAAGTCCTATTCAGCTCAGGCTGGCTTAGGAGACAGGTTTGTATAATGCATCGTATGGACATTGGTCTAATGCAGTGTTCCTCCACCTTCGCAACTTTAAGATGTCTGGACTTCAATTCCCAGAATTCTAGGCGGACTGAGGATGTTCTGACTGCAAGCCTAACTAGAATAGCAATAGCAATAACAGTTAGACTTATATACCGCTTCATAGGGCTTTCAGCCCTCTCTAAGCGGTTTACAGAGTCAGCATATTGCCCCCAACAACAATCCGGGTCTTCATTTTACCCACCTCGGAAGGATGGAAGGCTGAGTCAACCCTGAGACAGTGAGATTTGAACCGCTGAACTGCATCTAACAGTCAGCTGAAGTGGCTGCAGTAATTAATGGTTTGAAACTTGTTACTATATAAGGGTGCGTTTGCCCAACGACTACCATAAAAAGGTCATTAAAATCGGGTCAGTCACCCAGGCGATCCGCTTTACAACATCTTAACTTAGGATGGTAATGGGCAGGCTCCATTGAAGTCACAAGTCAAAGACTAACTGTACTTGCTCTCTGGCTATTCCTTTAAATGGGATCATTCAAGGAAGAATAAAGCCAAAAAGGAAAGTAGCGTGTAAGAAATCGTAAATGAAAAAAATAAGAGTTAAAAAAAAAAAGATTTTTTAAGCTTTTTTATGAGCCTCAACCCTATACATACAATAGCAGAGTTGGAAGGGACCTTGGAGGCAGTGGTTGGTTTCAAAAATTGTTCGAACCTACTCTATGGGTGTGGCCTCCTTTGTGGGAGTGGCTTGCCGCCCATGTGACCGGATATGAAGATGCTGACGACACTTGTCAGAACCACCTTAAATTACCTCACACACAGCACTGGCATGCATAAGAATATGATGTAAACTTGTTTTTTAAAAGGCATCTTTGGTTTGCGTTAAAACAACTTCAACACATGCAATGTTCTGATTGCACCACAAATGCAGTAGTCATCCTTACCTTTCACAGAGGCACTGAGTTTCATAAATATGAGCATGATAGTTTAGAATAATCATATCCAAGGACCAGTGGTGGGATTCAAATTTTTTTGGAACCTCTAGGTGTGGCCTGCTTTCTGGGTCCACTGGTGGAACCTCTTCTAACCGGTTCGGTAGATTTGACGAACCGGTTCTACCGAATAGGTGCGAACTGGTAGGAACCCACCTCTGCTTGGAGGTCTTCTAGTCCAACTTCCTGCCTAGGCAGGGAACCCTATACCGTTTCAGACAAATGGTTATCTAACATCTTCTTAAAGACTTGCAGTGTTGGGGCATTCACAACTTCTGGAGGCAAGCTGTTCCACTGATTAATTGTTCTAACTGTCAGGAAATTTCTCCTCTACGTTGCTTCTCTCCTTGATTAGTTTCCACCCATTGCTTCTTGTTCTATACTCAGGTGCTTTGGAGAATAGTTTGACTCCCTCTTCTTTGTGGCAACCCCTGAGATATTGGAACACTGCTATCATGTCTCCCCTAGTCCTTCTTTTCATTAAACTAGACATACCCAATTCCTGCAAGCGTTCTTCATAAATTTTAATCTCCAGTCCCCTAATCTTCTTTGTTGCTCTTCTCTGCACTCTTTCTAGAGTCACCACATCTTTTCTACATTGTGGTGACCAAAACTGAACGCTGTATTCCAAGTGTGGCCTTACCAAGGCATTATAAAGTGGTATTAACACTTCATGTGATCTTGATTCTACCCCTCTGTTTATGTAGCCTAGAACTGTGTTGGCTTTTTTGGCAGCTGCTGCACACTGCTGGCTCATATTTAAATGGTTGTCCACTAGGACTCCAACGTACTATTTTTTATATTCTGGAAAAAGAGCAAGGAGTGTGACTGTATTCATGGCCCACTCCATAAAGCAGGGGTGTCAAACTTAAGGCCCCTGGTGTGGATCCGGCCCCTTGGGGTGCTTAGAGCTGGCCTGTGGGGCCACCCTGGAAACAGCGAAGAACCAATTTGCGGTGCCTCTGCCAGCAAAAATGCAGCTTATTTACAACTTATTCTTGCAATTTGATCTTTGAATTATATTATTGCCATTGACACAAACTATATGAATGTTGTGTCGGTGTTGTTTCCATATAGACCATTGGTTCCTAACCTTTTTTTTGGCCATGCCCCACCTAAGCATCTCTAATACCCTGAGGCCTCCCCCACCTCACTGACATATAATTTTTACTTTACTCAAAAAGTGAACTCTACTCACACAGAGGAAGCCTAAAAGGAATATTCACTTGGTTTAAACAAGGTTCAAATTGCCCCCCATTAAAAATCAAATTTCCCCCTGTGGGGCATGGGCCCCATGTTGGGAACCACTTATATAGACTATCTGGTTAGTTAAGGCTAATGGAAACTAACTCACATCTGACAACAGAATAGGCAGACTGGCTTCTGCCTTAGGAAAATATTGTAGGATGCAAACACACAATCCTTTGTTGTGCGAGGGCTGCATCTCCCCTTTTGGGTGTCATGCTAAAAATCACATGTCAAACATGAGGTTGAAACATCAGGCAGTTCTGTCATCATAAATATTGGAATTTGATAGTTGATGGCAGATATTAGAGGTGTTGCTGTGTAGAAGAATCCAGAAGCGGTGTTGTTGTTTTTTGTATTGCTTTTGCTGTCTCACTTCCATCTCCAGTTGAGCAATGTCTTTGCACGATTAATATTTCCAGTTACACAATCGGGCTTGCTAAAATTTATGATAGTCCGAAGTCATAACAACAATTTGCAAACTTCTTTTTGGACAGTATCTGAACTAAGAAATAGTAAAGGAGCCATCAAGAGTCCCTTGAAGGGAATATTCAGAAACTGTTAGAGAAACAATTAAGGCAGAAACATTTTTAAACTCTGGGAAAAGTGTTGGTATCAGGCATCAAGCTGACTCCACTCTGACTTAATTGGAATATAAGAAAGAAGGAAGATAAAACACAAACAGAATTTCAAAGTTCTGTTACTATAAAGGCAAAGCGGAAGGTTCCCCTCGTACATATGTGCTAGTTGCTCCTGACTTTAGGGAGCGCTGCTCATCTCCGTTTCAAAGCCGAAGAGCCAGCACTCTCCAAAGACGTCTCTGTGGTCATGTGGCCAGCATGGCTCAATGCCGAAGACGCACAGGACGCTGTTACCTTCCCACCAAAAGTGGTTCCTATTTTTTCTACTTGCATTTTTACATGCTTTTGAACTGCTTTGTTGGCAGAAGCTGGGACAAATACCGGGCGCTCACTCTGTTACGCGACGCTAGGATTCGAACCGACAAACTGCTGACGTTTCTGATCGACAAGCTCAGCATCTTAGCCACTGAGCCACCGCGTCTTAGCCACTGAGCCCACTGAGATATAGTCTTCCTGTGGAGTGATTTCTTGATCTGACATACCTCATAGACCTGAAGGTCTATGAGCTATGAGCCGAGGTGGCGCAGTGGTTAAATGCAGCACTGCAGGCTACTTCAGCTGACTGCAGTTCTGCAGTTCGGCTGTTCAAATCTCACCGGCTCAGGGTTGACTCAGCCTTCCATCCTTCCGAGGTGGGTAAAATGAGGACCCGGATTGTTGTTGGGGGCAATATGCTGACTCTGTAAACCGCTTAGAGAGGGCTGAAAGCCATATGAAGCGGTATATAAGTCTAACTGCTATTGCTAACTGCTATCGCTATTGAAGGAAATAAATTGTGGTCTGTGAGTAATTTCTACTTCAAATAACAGCAGAAATCATGGTTTAAAGACTGGACTGAGACTAAACACAAGGTTGTATTGGGTATCACCAATACAGTAAATTAAGGTTCATTGGGTTGATTATTGTATTTGAGCCACAAATCTCTTGATAGATTTCCCAAAAAAAATCATCTGTGCTATCCAGACTTTTGTTGAAAAGGATTTTCAAGAACATCCTAAGCCAGTGTTTCTCAACCTTGGCAACTTGAAGATGTCCGGACTTCAACTCCCAGAATTCCCCAGCCAGCGAATGCTGGCTGGGGAATTCTGGGAGTTGAAGTCCGGACATCTTCAAGTTGCCAAGGTTGAGAAACACTGGCCTAAGTTCTCACCATCACTAACAATTCTGCCTCACATCTTTTAAGAATATGCATGCGTGAGAGAAAGCTGTGCTTCATCAAGCCAAGGGGGGAAACATACTGTAGAGACTCACTGTCTGCTAGCATTAAAATAAACATTAATCACAACATTTGAACCACTGTGCTCTCTGTGGCTGAAGATTTCTGCAGCTATATAGGGAATTCTGGGAATTAAAAGTCCAGACCCCTTAAAGTGGCCAAGGTTGAGAAACATTGGACTAAAGAATATAACAGATATGAAAAGGGCAATATACAAAGTAACAAATACACCCACCTTGCTAGTATAAGTGGTCCTCAACTTAAGATAAGTCACTTGGCAACCATTGTACGGCAAGTTATTTTCAGTTTTCAGCAAAACCATGCCATAGTGAGCAATGAATTCTTAACAGATTAACAGAGTTGGAAGGGATCTTGTAGGTCATCTAGTCCAATCCCCTGTCCCAGACTCTACTTGAAAGCTTCCCGTAATGAAGCTACCACAACTTCTAAAGGCAAGTTGTTCCATTGGTTGATTGCTCTCACTGTCTGAAAATTCCTCCTTATTTCCAGGTTGAATCTCTCCTTGGTCAGTTTCCATCCATTATTCCTTGTCTGGCCTTCAGCTGCTTTGGAAAATAGCTTGACCCCTCTCCTCTCTGTGGCAGCCCCTCAAATATTGGAATACTGCTATCATGTCTCCCCTGATCCTTCTCTTTGCTTAACAACCATGGCATTCATTTAATGATTATCACAAAACAGGTCATAAAATTGTATTGATCACAACATATGACCGTAATGGGCAAGTTCCAGCACAGCCGTATGTCAAGGACCACTTGTAAGCAGTCAGAAAGCTCTGCAACAGAATCTTTCTCATTAGCTAAGTTGAATTTGGCTTTCTCTCTGCTCTTCTATACCTTTTTATCCATTGCTTCCAGTGTTGGTTGGGTTGTTTTAAAATTAGGTGCTTAAATTCCTCGTTCTACATAGACTAAGAAAGTTTTTTTAAAATCTTGCCTCGTGTACAAAGATATCCTAACGTAATTCTGAAACATTATTCCAGAAACATAGCAACCTATTAATGTCTCAATGCTTTAGGCTACATAGAAATTAAATTTAATTTCTAACCACCCTTTTTCAGGCGTCTCTGCTAATATATATGGCATTCAAAAAATCTCCTTCTACCCTTTAACTCTTTGGCTTCTCTTCCATTTTTACCCAGGAATGTCTTAATAGTTTTTTTTTTAAGTGAGTGATTTCTGTCTCTGTATATTCTATAGTAAAATGAAGATTTTTCTCTTGTACAAATTCTGACTTTGGAATACTCCTGAGAAATTGATGGATGGAGGTGGAAGTTGGTCATATCATCCTCCTAATAACATGGCACAGACTTCAAAAATAGTAATGGAAAGGAGTTTGTTGTAAAAAATGAAATCTACCATTGTTTGTAAGCTACCACAAGCTCCAGCTATGATGACACTAGATTCCAACAGACAAATCCCATCATTCAACGTTGCAGAAGACTTAATGTATCCCAATTCCTTGTCAATAGAAGAGCAGGGTTAACATAGCAATAGCAATAGCAGTTAGACTTATATACCGCTTCATAGGGCTTTCAGCCCTCTCTAAGCAGTTTACAGAGTCGGCATATCGCCCCCACAGTCTGGGTCCTCATTTCACCCACCTCGGAAGGATGGAAGGCTGAGTCAACCTTGAGCCGGTGAGATTAGAACCGCTGAACTGCAGATAACAGTCAGCTGAAGTGGCCTGCAGTACTGCACCCTAACCACTGCGCCACCTCGGCTCTGAGGTGTCCTTGGTACTCTCTGAGTTTGGTTGTTTTCTTGCAGACATTTCATTATCAAACGAGGTAACTTCATCAGTTACATGCCTTAAATTTAATTGCTTAATTAAACTGAATAGAGATAAGCTGCTTGCTGTTATCCCCCGTTTTAAAATTATGCTATGGATTTTGCACTGCCTGAAATATTTGTCATTTATGCTACTATCTTCCCTCTAGGGCACGGATATCACACACTCAATCCCATCGTGTGACGTGTTGTGATGTATCGTGACATTTTTTTTGCCTTTGTGGAGCTGGTATGGGCGTGGCCTATACATGACACATCCGGCCCACGGACCACCAGTTTGATAGGCTTGCTTTAAGGGGGAAGCAAAAGGCTGCCTCCAGAGGGGTTTGAAAACTTTCAAATATATATGTAGTATTTAGGAAATGCAAAACATTTTGGGTCAACCTTCACTTTTTTTCATTTGAGAGAATTTTCTACATCCCCACATTTATTAGATTTTTTTCACTGCAATCATTCCACTCTGTGCAACATAAAACCATAAAACATTCATAATAGGTACAATATCATTGCATCGTGAATACAATAATAACATCAATAAAAAGTCAACCCAAGAATATGAAATGAACAATCTTATTATATTATTATTATATTATATAACTAGTTTAAAAAGAAAAATATTGCTATTTTATTTAGGTCAAGAACAATTTACAGGGGAGGGCTAGTCCACATGTGGGCCATGATAGAAGAACATCTGCTGACCTCTACTTTCAGAGTAGGAAGCAGAGGTGGGTTGCTGCTGGTTCACCCCGGATCGGGTGAACCTGTTGTGGCGGTAGCGGGAGGCTCCGCCCACCCACCCGGACACTTCCGCGCATGCACATGAGTGGACCGGTAGTAAAATTAATTGCAACCCACCACGGGTAGGAAGTAATTGTTATCATTACATTTGTTTCATATGGATCAGTTCTAGTTGAAGAAGTCATTCCTATTTTATACCCAATATTTTGATTTCTACCCCAAAACCTATTGGTAACTAATACAGGGCCTCATAAGTGAAACATCTTAATGGAATCTCATGTCAGCTAGCACATGGGCCACTGCAATTGGCATGCACTTCAGTTTCCTGTTGATTTTCAAAGTGATGTCCTTGATGCTCTCTGAGTTTGGTTGTTTTCTGGCAGATATTTCATTACCCAAATAGATAACATCAGCAGTGCTAAAAGGAAGTAAAGTTTCTTCTCTGTTTATGTACAAGTGGCTTTCCTTGTCAGTATTGGTGGAAATCTAATTTTCTTCTTGGTAGTTCCTTGATTAGGCTGTTTATTGGTTGATTGTCAGCATTGGTAGTTCCTTGATTGGGGTATTGTTTAATGCTTGATTATTGGTCTGGTATTAATCCTGGTGTCAATCTCTGTTTATCTGGAGGTTGATTACAAGAGGTATTTTGGACTTTTTGTTTCCCTTTTTAGCTAGTAATTGTCTCTATTGAATGGTATGTAGATGCTGTTTATCGCTATGTGCCTGTTGATGACTGTTATGTGTAAGTTCCACACTTCCAGGAATTCTTTAGTGTTGAGAATAGTGTTGGATTTAGAATGTTCAGTTTCCCCTAATTGGATAGTGAAATGTCTGCAAGTTACCCCTAATTGGGTAATGAAACATCTGCAGGAAAGCAACGAAGCACAGAGAGCACCAAGGACTCCGCAATTCAACCCTGAACTACAAATATTCTCTTGTATTGATCTTTAAAGGCCATGTAGAGCACATTGTAGTTGGCCAGGCTACGCTGAGAGTTACTTCTGCAAGATCTCCTTGCTTCAGGCAGTTCTGTCACAATGCACAAGCCTTCAGCCTTCCTGAATATGGTTTTCATCTGCCCATCTAATGGTAGTTAGCTGTCTAAAATTATTACATATGTGGGAACCTAGCAGTGGTGGGTTTCAATTTTTTTCCGAACCTACTCTGTGGGTGTGGCCTCCTTTGTGGGAGTGGCTTACTGGCCATGTGACCTGGTGGGAGTGGCTTGCCGGCCATGTGTTCGTTCTCTCTCTCTCTCTCTCTCTCTCTCTCTCTCTCTCCCTCCCTCCCTCCCTCCCTCCCTCCCTCCTTCTCTCTCTCCCTTTTGTCTCTCTCTCCCTTTTTCCTTTTTTTCTTTCATCTCTCACTTTTTCTTTCTTTTTTTCTTTATTTCTTCCTTTCTTTTTCTTTCTCTTTCTCTGTGTGAGTCTGTGTGTCTGTGTCTGTCAGTGGTGGGTTTCAAAAAAATTTGGAACCTCTTCTGTAGGTGTGGCCTGCTTTCTGGTGGAACCTCTTCTAACCGGTTCGGTAGATTTGACGAACCGGTTCTACCGAACTGGTGCGAACTGGTAGGAACCCACCTCTGAAACCTAGGTTTGGTAACATTCCAAATATTACATTGATATGTATCTGTTTTATTTCAGGGTCCCAGGAAGGAAATGGCACCAATACCTCTCCTGAACAAATTACCACGACAACAATAAGTAATGCTTCAGCAACAGGTAAACTTCCTTCTCCTTTCACAAATCCCCTTCAAAACACATTTCAGTTCTTCTTTTTCCACTTTTTCTTTTTCCAAATCAAATACGTTATGAATAGTCACACCAGGAAAATAGATGTTAGAGCCACCATTCAGGGTAATTTCATTTTTGCTTCTTTAGAACAGGATCATGTGACAGAATGTTATGTTCCCTCTATCTTTTTTTTTCCCCAATTGAAAGATGGAGATATAAACTCTATGGCTTTTATCTTGGATGTGTGGGCAAACCAGTGGTGGGATTCAAAAATGTTTACTACCGGTTCTGTAGGCATGGCTTGGTGGGCATGGCAGGGGAAGGATACTGCAAAATCTCCATTCCCTCCCCACTCCAGGGGAAGGTTGCTGCAAAATCCTCTTGATCAGCTGGGACTCAGGAGGCAGAGAATTGATGTGGGTGGGGCTAGTCAAAGGTGGTATTTACCGCTTCTCCAAACTATTCAAAATTTCCGCTACCGGTTCTCCAGAACTGGTCAGAACCTTCTGAATATCACCTCTGGGGAAAACCCCTCTGGGGCAGCCAAGGGGATTTATTGCACCGGCTTTCAAGAGCTAAGAGAAAGGGAAGTCTCTGACTGATTAGTGTTCTTTCAGAGTGGACAATAATTCCTGGAAAAGAGTAATGGGAATCGACTACGAATTACTAGAACCACATTTTCTCAGTCTCAGGAACTTTAAGGTGCGTAGACTTCAACTCTCAGGATTGCCCCAGGCAGTGGGGGAAGCTGAGAGTTGAAGTCCACACATCTTAAAAGTCATCGAGGTTGAGAAACTGTTCTAGGTAGTGCTACAGCTTCAGGAAAGAAGTTACAAAGTCCTAATGCTACCAGTAACCCTGCAATCATGCTTGAGTATTGTATGCTTGCTAAGATCTGTACGTGAGGCATAGAACTGGAGGTACAGGTTGCTGTTGTTACCTGCCTTGGGTGGAGGTTTGCTTACAAGCTATCAGAGAAAGAGACACCCGTGAGTTAATAGAGGCACTTTCTGATCTTTTCTGGCTTTATTTCCTGGAGAAAAATGACGGCTTTTGAGAGAAATAAAGAGTATTGTTCTTGTTTTCAGTAGGCGTAATTAGACTCATCTCTCAAATAACAAGCATGATCCTCTGAACAAGTATTTATAAAAGCCACAATGGGGCACAAACTACTGTATTTTTCGGAGTATAAGATGCAACACAGTATAAGACGCACCAAGATTTTGAAGAGGCAAATTTAAAAAAAAAAGTTTTTGCACTCTGCAGACCTCCCAAAAACAGCCCATTTTTCGTGAAAACAAGCCCATTTTTTAATTTAAAAAAAGAGCATACATAGCCTTTAGGAGGCTTATAGAGTGCTTCTGGGGGCTGGGGGGGGGCAAAAACGAGCAAAAAACCGACCCATTTTTCGCTCATTTCCGCCCTCCCTAGCCCCCAGGAGCAACTTGGAAGCCTCCTAAAGGCTATGCATGGCCATTTTTGCAAAGGGGAGTGGGGGTTCGGGAGGCAAAATATGCTGTATTCAGTGCATAAGACGCACCCAGATTTTCACCCTCTTTTTTGAGGGAAAAAGGTGCGTCTTATACTCTGAGAAATACGGTATCTTAAGGGGCAGCAAAGCAAGCATAGACATCTTCCCTGTACAGGCAGTCCTTGACTTACAACCATTATATTGAGTGACCGTTCAAAGGTACAGCAGAAGTGAAAAAAGTGACTAATGATCATTTTTCACACTTACGACCGTTGCGGCATCCCCGTGGTCACGCATGCCATAGGTTCGCCATCAAGGAACTAGGCTAAGACTAGTGGAGACTATGATTTTAGTCCTACATTAGCCATGAAAGCCACCTGGGTGATTTTTGGCACACTCACAGTCCTAGAAAGGGGCAATGGCAAACTGAAAATGTTGCAAGAAAACGGCATGGTCTTGTCCTTAGAGTCACCAGGAGTCAGGAGGGTCTTGAAGGAAAATTCAAGAAGGCGGGGGGTTGCATTTTGCAGAGATTGACCTTATTCACCAACTTTTGGTACCTCGGTTCTTTTGTAGCTTATGCTGAATGCAAACCAGGGAATAAGATTGATGAGCTATGGGTTCCTTAGCGTGACCCGACAAAAGCGCGAACGTCATAAGCGCGCCAACAAAACCACGGCGCTAAAACCGCGATGTCAAAAGCGCGTCGACAACAGCGCGCCAACAGAAGCGCGATTTAAGTTAAGGTAAGGTTTAGGGTTAGGTTTAGGGTTAGGTTTAGGGTTAGGTTACAGCGCGCTTCTGTTGGCGCGGTGTTGTCGGCGCGCTTCAGGGCTCATTCGTCACTCATTCGTCGCACGGTTTTGTCGGCACGGTTTTGTCACCGCGGTTTAGTCAGGCGCACTTTTGTCGTTCGCGCATTTGTGGTGGAACCGTTCCTTAGTGCTCTCAGAACTTGGTTTTTTCATGCAGAGGTTTCATTACCTGACTAAGTAACATAATCAGAACATATTGCCACTTCAGACTCTTTCTTTTTTCTTTTCAAAGATTTTTTTATTCTTTTATTCTCTTACATGCCATTCACAAGTATACATTCACATAATTGTTATTCTTCTTTACATGTATCATTCTTACACATTTATTATTTCATTTAACAGGTTATAATGTACAGTTTGGGTTGCTTTATTTACCATCCCTTCCTCCTTTTGTAAACCACCTTGTTTACCCTTTCTTTTCTCCCTCCCTTCTCTAATTTCTTCCTTCCTTCTCTCCTTCCTCTTCCTTCTTCCCTTACCTTTCTCCTACTCCTGCTCTTCCTCTTCCCCTTTCTACCCTCTCTCCTCTTTCCCTCCCTTCCATCCTCCTCTACTTACCTCTTTCCCCTGTCTTCCTTTCATTCTCTCCTCCTCTCTCCCTTTCTTTTTCTATTGTTGTTGGTGTCTATTTAAAAACTCAGTTTATGTTTCCTTAGGATGGTATGCTTCAGACTCTTTCTATACATGCATTGCTTGCAGTACATGACGTCTATATATATTTATTTGGGTTTTGGTTAAATGGGGGGAGGGTGTCATTAACCATCAAAATATTTTCTTTCTGTTTCCATTCTGCCTAAGAATTACCTTTCAGTCTCTGTTTCTCCCATACTTCACAATGGAATATATGTGTTATGGGGGAGGGAGAGGAGAGGAGAGTCTCCAATTTCCAAATAAAACATGTGGAAAAAGAAATGTTAAAGCTTCTCCATCAACCTGGTCAAAAATTGGACCTTATATTTATAGTAAAAGTGGTGATAATGTTAAATTTAGCTAGTGGCTCAGTGGCTAAGATGCTGAGCTTGTCGATTAAAAGGTCGGCAGTTCAGCAGTTTGAATCCCTAGCGCCGCATAATGGAGAGAGCTCCCGTTACTTGTCCTACCTTCTGCCAACCGAACAGTTCAAAAGCATGTAAAAAATGCAAGTATAAAAAGAGGGATCACTTTGGTGGGATGGTAACAGCGCTCTATGCGCCTTCGGTGTTTAGTCCTGCCGGCCACATGACCACGGAGACGTCTTTGGACAGCCCTGGCTCTTTGGCTTTGAAATGGAGATGAGCACTGCCCCCTAGAGTCAGGAACAACTAGCACATATGTGTGAGAGGAACCTTTACCTTTTACCTATAATGTAGTAGGCAAAAGAATGAGGTGATTATCTTATTTTTTAAAATCACATGCTACAAAAGGAAAACAAGTGGCGGCATGCCTTGTTTATCAACATTTCAAGAAGTGATCTACACATTTATTGTATCTGTTCCTGTATTTCATACATGCTTCACAAAAGGATCATGCCATGAGGTAAGTATTTCACCAAGAGAATACCCAGGTCCTTTTGCCCATAATTAATGCTGTCTTTAAATGATATTTGAGGCAGGGAGACATTGGCTCTCAAATGACAAGAAAAACAAGAAGTTTCAGGAAGTTTCAGTTTAATCATTGAAACCACAGCTGATTTCTTTGCAATGTGCTGAAGATAAAACCATTCTCCACAACTTCCGTTAGTAAAGGCTGCTGCAAAATCTCCGAGTGGTTCTGCAAAGGAGTGATATGTTTTGACCTTCTCTTCTCCCTGCCACAAATAACAATTCTGACCTAAGCATTGGTGGGTGGGGTTTTTTTCAAATTTCAAATTAAAATATGACTCATGAAAGAAAACGGTAGTTGGATACCATGCATAAAAGTTGTTTAGAAAAAGGCACTCAGAACAGATTATTTGCGTGAAGAAAATTTTTCATTTATTTCCTATCCCTTTCTGGTTATGGATCAGCTGTTTTGTGAATAGCAATAGCAATAGCAGTTAGATTTATATACCGCTTCATAGGGCTTTCAGCCCTCTCTAAGTGGTTTACAGAGTCAGCATATTGCCCCCAACAATCCAGGTCCTGATTTTACCCACCTTGGAAGGATGGAAGGCTGAGTCAACCCTGAGCCGGTGAGATTTGAACAGCAGAACTGCAGTCAGCTGAAGTAGCCTGCATTTAACCACTGTGCCACTTTGGCAACTGTCAGCCATGCAGTAGATATACATGCAAAAATGCTTGCAGAATTCTGAAAAATGTCTACTCTTGAATTGTTGGGGGATGAGGGAGAGAGATTTTATTTAATGATACTTGAAATTTAAATTTCTTTGGGCAAGGAAAGTTTGATACTGAAGCTCTTACTTAAAAGAGTAAGATGGATTTGCCGTTCTTGGAGATCCTGTTTTACATGAACTACATCATAGTTCTCCAAACTTTCCAGGTTGGTGGCCCGGAGTGGGAGGAGGGGGAAAAGGGGATGATTTTGTGGGAGGGGCAGGTGTATGTGTGCAGAGTCCACATGCGTGAATTCCCGTTTCTCGTCCGAGTGAGGCTGAGTGGGCTCACATGAATGGGGCCACAAGAGTGGTGAGTTGCAGGCAGTACATCCAAGTGCGGGTATACTGGAGCCTGCCCAGAGCACCAGATACCGTTCTGGTACAGTACTCCGGAGGGCCCACCCGCCCACCTGAGCTCCTTACCGGTCTTTTAAGCCTTCAGTATTTCTGCGCATGCGCACGGTGCATACAGCACCTGCGCGACGCTCCACTGAGCAGATGGAGCATCGCAGAGGCTCGCAGAAATGGTGAGACATGCGTGCACTGCACACGTCCATGTGGACAACACCAGGCTCATTCCAACCGGTACAGGATCCGGAACCCACCACTGGGCCACAAGCACCCATGACAAGGCTCGCATGAGTGGCGCCGCAAGCACCCATGACGACACCTGTCCTAGAGGGGTCACGAGTGCATGTGACACAAGCATGTGCACGCACACCAAACAGCCACTCACACGGCCTGGTGGCTAATAGGCCATGGCCGGATAGTGGGCCGCAACCCATAAGTTGGGGACCCCTTGATCTACATCAGGGCTGTCAAATTCAATTTCACTGACAGCCATATCAGGGTTGTGTTTGACCTTTGTGGGGGGGGCATAGCCAGGGGGCATGGCCAGCATGACGTCACTCATGTCGAGGGCACCTGTGACCCAAGCACTCTGCCAGCGAAAATGGGCTCCCAAGCTCCATTTTTGGCTGCGACGGCCTACTGCAACCTTCTGCCAATAAAAACAGAGCTTGGGAGGGCCGCAAACAGCCCTCCCCAAGCTCCATTTTTGCTGGCCGAGACACCGCGGGCCAGTCCTTGCTGTTTCCAGGGCGGCCACGCAGGCCAAATTTAAGCACCCCGTGGGCCGAATCCAGTCCCTGGGCCTTGAGTTTGACACCCTTAGTTTACATTATCTCCAACCCTGTGATTATAATGAAACATGACGGAGATGAAAAGCTGAGCCTGAATTGGGACACTCTTTTCTGATGTGTTGAATTTCTACAGAGAGGCCTTCCGCTTCCTTTTGAAAGCACCCCTCTGGATTTGCAAACCAAACTGATGCAGACGGTTTTATCCCTTCTGTTCTATAACAGCTATAAACTCAAACACGAACTGCAATGTCCTGGTGACCGTGTATAAATATTTGCATTCCTTTTTTTCGTTGGGTTTCTGGATGCCTCACAGACTCTTCTGCAGAAGATGTTACAAATATTTCACTGCTTATCCTGTGACAGTGTGTCAGTGCGCTGTCTCGTTAAGGGGTACGAGCGATTTATTTTAAACTGTGACATAACACATGCTGCCTTTCCTGTCCAAGAAGGTTCATTCTCTCCTACCACATTGTTATTGTCACAAGAACTCAGTGGGTGTCGCTCTAGTCTGAGTGGTAGCAACTAAGGTAAAACTCAAAAAACTCTTTGAGTTCTGATTCCACCTGGGACACAAAACCAGCTGGGTGTTGTGGCCCGCCAGCAGAGCTGGCAGCAGAGTCGGAGAGTGAGAAGGTTGGAGAGGAACATGGGCCAGTCCTGAGGGCTGAGGAAATCTCAGATGAGGGCTCTGCGTTGGAGGCAGAGAGGGAGATAGACAGCAGTGAAGCAGTGGAACAGCTGCAGCCTGTTTCCCAATTGTGCGCATGTGCAGAGATGCTAGAAGACAAGGACAACTAAGAAAGCATAGTTGACTCAGGAGTAAAGCCACACCTTGGAGGTGATTGGCCCCTCCCATAGGAAACAAAAGAGGCACGAATGGGGAGTGGTCTTTTGCAGGAAACAATTAATTCATTCAGCCATTTCAAGAGTGGAAAGTTTTTCTTGTGACTATAAGATAGCAATAGCAATAGCAGTTAGACTTATATACCGCTTCATAGGGCTTTCAGCCCTCTCTAAGCGGTTTACAGAGTCAGCATATTGCCCCCAACAACAATCCGGGTCCTCATTTTACCCACCTCGGAAGGATGGAAGGCTGAGTCAACCTTGAGCCGGTGAGATTTGAACAGCCGAACTGCAGAACTGCAGTCAGCTGAAGTAGTCTGCAGTGCTGCACTCTAACCACTGCGCCACCTCGGCTCTTCTGTGACTCTGTGCCACGTTTTGCCTTGCCCTGCATCTGGAAACTAATTATCTGGCAGCTCTCCAAGCGAGATAAGGTTCGTGTGGATAAATATTCCTCGGAAAGACTGTTTGCCAAGCCTTGCTGACTGTGAATGAAAGGAATTCATAGATGTGTAAATAAAAGGGGTTTTGCCCGGACCAAGATTCTGCTTCTTGCTTTTTAAGGAAGCCTGAGTCAGAACAGCAACTGGCTCATCTTCGTCTAATGAGCTTTGCAATTTAATAGGAATTTGAACCTAGGTGTGAGAGCCAGTTTGGCGGAGAGGTTAAAGCATCAAGCTTAAAGCCAGGAAACTCTTGATTCCACCTGGGGCACAAAACCAACTGGTTGAGTTTCAGCAAGTCCTTCTCAGCCCCAGAAAGAAGCCATGGGCAAGCCGCTTTTGAAATATTTGTCAAGAGAACTGCAGAGACTTTTCCAGATAATCACCGTGAGTCAGAATTGACTTGAAGGAACAAGTTTCCTTTTCCGTCCCAGTCAAACTTCTTGGTTTTGTTCTTTCTGCATATGCAACAAAATTGTTTCACTTCCATTTTGAAACTAGCAGCGAAGGACGCTGCTTCGGAGTCCTTTGACCAGGAGAGTTAATGAATGGGCCTTGTTCACCCGTCACTTTTTGATGGACAGTTCACACCCCCAAGGCATTTGTCGACATGTTTCAATTTTCGCATATTAAAAATTACGCATTATTCCTGGGAAGCAAAGTCCTGACTCAACATTCCCACTCAGTCATTCTGTAAGACGGCCCATGATCATCTCTATTCAAAAGGGCAAAAAGAAAAAGGACACTACAGTCACTCACACAAGGATATTCAATGCAAGTACACACAAACAGATTTGACAGTACAGGCGGGCGCGTGTTAAAGTACAAGGCTAAAGAGAGAAGGAAAGAGAAAAAAATGTTTAGAATGGTAGAGGGTTTTCACGTGCCATGGCTAGTGCATGGCATGAGGAAAGAGGCAGAGATTCAGATGACAGAAATCCAGAAACACAACTCTGCAAAGCTACTGATCATTTTTAAGCCAGAACATAGGCTATAGCTGGAGTACTAGTTTCTAATATTTGTGTCACTAAGTGAGGAATAGCAATAAAGTAATATATATCTGGTTTGTCCCACTATAACAGGGCTGTCAAACTCCCATGGGTTTGATGCGTCAGATGTTGGCCACACCCATGCCTGTTTTAGCGAAAGGGGGGGGAGGAATCCCAATACGTCACGTGGCGCCACTGTGACAATGTGAGTTTGACACCCCTGCACTATAATATTGCTGGTAGACTGCATTTAACTTGGTATATAGTAATTTTCTGTGGTCAATTTGAGGTGGATAATGTTTAAATGTTTTTTTTTTAGTTAAATGCTGACTTTGTTAGTAATTAATCATGGAAACAGGAAGAAAAATGGATTACAGATAGTCCTCAATTTACAGCCATTTATTCAAAGTTACAACAGTACTGAAAAAGTGACTTATGACCATTTTTCACATTTACGACCATTACAACATCCACATGATCACATGATCAAAATTTGGGCGCTTGGCAACTGGTGCATATTTATGACGATTTGCAGTGTCCCAAGGTCATGTCATCACTTTTTGCAACCTTCAGACAAGCAAGGTGAATCGGGAAGCCCGATTCACTGAACAGCCGTGTTACTAACTTAAAAACTGCAGTCATTCAATTAACAACTGTGGCCAAAAAAAAGAGTCATAAAATGCAACCAAAACGCACTTCACTGCAAATTTTGGGCTTGATTGTCATACATCAAACGACTAGCTAAAGAGATTTAAACTTTCCAGATTCCAGGAATTTCCCAATATATGAATCAATAATTCCATCTGCATAGAAATCATTCAGACAGGAAAAATATCAATCAACAAATCAGTTTATAAATGAAATACACGAGACAAGTTTCCATTCAGGATATAGGAGTAGTTGTTTCTGTTTTCCAAAATATGTGATTCGGGACTGGTCTATTTTTGGTGTGTCACACCCATGTGAATGCGATCAATCCCCTCAATGGTGAACATGTAACTGCAGCAAAAACTGAATAGGAAGGAACTTGCATATTTCTCATCTCCATAGAATGCTTGGTTTGCCAAGATGAACACAAACAATGGAATGTAGTTTCACAAGTTCTGGGAAAAAAGGGTATTTTCCCATGACTGGTAAGCTACAAACTGGCCTGATGATTTCTATCAGAAAGAATTTGGCTATTGATTGCAAGGGAGATAAAAATATAGAGTAAACCAGCCACATCAAGGAATGGGAAGCATTTCCTCTTGGCAACCAAATAATTTGCTGCTTGTGTAAGGGACGGTGCATTTAAGCTACATTATCCTTATTAGTGCTGTTGCTATTTAATTAAAGTTGTATTTTATGGGGGGGTGGGGGTTACCCTTCTGTTCAGACATGTTTCAATTAGAAGCTGCCTGGACAAGTCCATGTTTTTTTTTCTTGGCAAGGTTTTTCAGAAGTGGTTTCCCATTGCCTCTTTCCTAGGCTGTGAGAAAGTGACTGGTTCAAGGTCATCCAGCTGTCAGGCCTGGAAGCCATCTTTTACATTGGGCCTTCAGGCCTGCCACGTTTTCTACTGTGGGAAAATGGGAGGGGGGATTATATGGAGTATGGAAGAAATGTAATCAATATACTGTATATACTCGAGTATAAGCCTAGTTTTTCAGCCCACTTTTTGGGCTGAAAAAAGCCGCCTCGGCTTATACTCGAGTCAGTGAAAAATTTGCCCGAAATGGAGGAGAAAAAGGGGCGGGGCCATGCCGCTGGGTGACACTCGTGAATGGCCCAGTGCCCCCGTGAGTTTCCCCTCCCTCTGTGTCAGTTTGCCGCGCAGCGCGCACCGCACCATCCCCCCTCCTCACGTTCTAATGTAATGCAGGGCTGTCTTACGATTCCCCTTCCTCCCCCTCCTGCCGCTCTGCAACGATGTCCCACCTCCTCCTTGTTATGGCAAGCAGCCACATAGCGATGTCCCACCTCCTCTGGTACAGTGATCCAATGATAGGAATCACTGTGCCGTGTGTCATAGGAGGCGGGACATCGCTCCCGCGGCTGCACGGGACATCATCATCACAGCGGGACATCAGCATCATGAGGTGAGTGAAGTATTTCATTGAATACACCGCTAGTTTACTGTTTTTCTTTGAAATAAATATTCAAAAACATTATTGGTATCTATTTTTAGCTGCTGCATTTCCCACCCTAGGCTTATACTCGAGTCAATAACTTTTCCAGTTTTTTTGTGGTAAAATTAGGTGCCTCGGCTTATATTCGGGTCGGCCTATACTCGAGTATATACGGTAACATTCTTTTCTCAGAGAGTCAAGGACACCTTGCCCTGCAGATGGGGTGACGTGACTGGGAGGCATCTCCAGTTTTGAATAGTGCCTAATTGGGCCGTGTGATGGACATGAGGGTGCTGGGCAAGGACTTGAACTTTCACATGAGTGGGGAAAACCTGGAAGCTTTCAGATTCAGGTTTTCCCAGATGTGCCAATATGACATCTCTAATAAAATGGAACTTTGAGGAACTTCAAGCCTCGAAGTCTTCTTTCATTGGGGGTGTTACTTGGGACCCTGACACCAGCTGGTTTTGTGTACAAGGTGGGATTAGAATTCCCAGTCTCCTGGTTTTTAGCCTGGTGTCTCAACCCACTGCAGCAAATTAGCTCTCATTTTTTGGTTTAGAGAAGTTCAAAACCTATTATTCTAATCATAATGAGACAACATTCTATATTTCTTTGGGACTTTAAAGATCTGGCCATTCGGGGGGGGGGGGGGGGGTCCATTATTTATCCTGAATGCTGCATACTATCCCCTGTTCCGACATGTTTTACTTCTGGAAAACTCTAGCACAGGGGGGGTCAAACTCGATTTCAGAGCTGCATCAGGGTTGTGTTTGACCTCGGGGAGCCAGAGTGGGCGTGGCCAGCTTGATGTCACTTGCATCGGGAGCACCTGTGGTGGCCAAGGTAGGATTTCCCTGACACTCTTCCTCACTGTCATTATAACCTTCCTTCTTTCCTTCCTTTTCTTCTTTTTCCTTCCTTCCTACAATACAATACAATACAATACAATACAATACAATACAATACAATACAATACAATACAATACAATACAATACCAGAGTTGGAAGGGACCTTGGAGGTCTTCTAATCCAACCCCCTGCCTAGGCAGGAAACCCTATACCATTTCAGACAAATGGCTATCCAACATCTTCTTAAAGACTTCCAGTGTTGGGGCATTCACAACTTCTGGAGGCAAGCTGTTCCACTGATTAATTGTTCTAACTGTCAGGAAATTTCTCCTCAGTTCTAGGTTGCTTCTCTCCTTGATTAGTTTCCACCCATTGCTTCTTGTTCTACCCTCAGGTGCCCTGGAGAATAGTTTGACTCCCTCTTCTTTGTGGCAACCCCTGAGATATTGGAACACTGCTATCATGTCTCCCCTAGTCCTTCTTTTCATTAAAGTAGACATACCTAGTTCCTGCAACCGTTCTTCATATGTTTAAGCCTCCAGTCCCCTAATCATCTTTGTTGCTCTTCTCTGCACTCTTTCTAGAGTCTCAACATCTTTTCTACATTGTGGCGACCAAAACTGGATGCAGTGTTCCAAGTGTGGCCTTCCTTCCTTCCTTTCTTCTTTTTCCTTCCCTCCTCATTCTCCTTTCTTCTTCCTGCCCTTCTTTCCTTATTTGCCCTTCCTGGCTCTCTTCCCATCTTTTCCTTCTTTTCCTTTGTCTTTCTCTTTCTCCTTTCCTGTCCCTTCTTGCAAACTCAAATGCAAAAAGGGGAAACATTTCTCCTTTTGTTTTGTTTTTAGTTTGTTTTGCTAGGCCTCTGCCAGCGAAAATGGAGCCCGGGGGTCATCCCCGCCCCTGATCTCCATTTTTGCTGGCAGAGGCACTGTGGGCCTGCCCTATTCCCAAGACCCACGAATCAGATCTAAGCACTCCACAGGCCGGATCCGATTGAGTTTGACACTCCTGCTCTAGGAACATCCACAAAATAGCTGGACTGGCAGCTTCTTATGATGTTCCTGTTCCAAAAATGATAAGAATCACACATCTTTGTTACAATAAAAGGTAAAGGTTCCCCTCACACATATGTGCTAGTCGTTCCCGACTCTGTGGGGCAGTGCTCATCTCCGTTTCAAAGCCTAAGTGCCAATGTTGTCCGAAGATGTCTCCGTGGTCATGTGGCCAGCATGACTAAATGCCGAAGGCGCATGGAACACTGTTACCTTCCCACCAAAGGTGGTTCCTATTTTTCTACCTGCAATTTTACATGCTTTTGAACTGCTAGGTTGGCAGAAGCTGGGACAAGTAACGGGAGTTTGCTCCGTTACGCAATGCTAGGGATTTGAACTGTCGACCTTTCTGATCGACAAGCTCAGTGTCTTAGCCACTGAGCCACCCGCCCATTTGTTACAATACCTTTTCATATATTGATAAATCTATCCTGTAATATAAGCATTATTCTCAAAAGCTTATGTATCTTTCTAAACCAGCAAAGACCTTGACTGTTAACAATACCACCCCAAAATCAGTGAAAACCACGGCTCAACCCGAAGTGACTTCTAAGATCCCAGCAGCCACCAACAAGACCATCCCTGCTGCACCATCTACCGTTGTCTCCCCAACAGACAAACCTATACCGCCTGCCAGTACAAAGCATTCTCCAACTGAATCTGGGACCAAGAAGACCGCTGCAGTTCCCGTAACTAAGCCATCATCCACTTTGGCCTCAGGTATGCACCGACATTTCACTCCCTACTTGATTGTTGTCTAGAATAGCATCTGCAGCTCCCCTCATTCAATTCATCATGATTGCCTTCGTTTTTAAAGAAACTTTGCACGAATTTATTGAAATGAGGCACATCTCTTCTTTGGTTACTCTGAAAAACCAGAATATTATGGGGAATTGATTACATTCACGAGCATTTGGTTTGTTTCTGACGTACAACCCAGGGGTGGTATTCACTTACTTTCTCTACCGGTCAGTGGTGAGTTTCAAAAATTTGTAGAACCTCTTCTGTAGGTGTGGCCTGCTTTGTGGGAGTGGCTTTCCGGCCATGTGACTGGGTGGAAGTGGCTTACTGGCCATGTGACTGGGTGGGAGTTGCTTGGTAGTCATGTGGCTGGGTGGGCGTGGCCAACTTGTAAAATGTGGTGAAACTTACTTAACAACGCTCTTGCTTAGCAACCAAAATGTTGGCTCAGAAACTCTGGCGTTTGAAGCACTCAAACTTAAAGCTGTCAAGTTACAAGACCCTTGCACCCCTAACCCTTTAGGGAAAAAAACCCCAGGGGTGTTCAAACTTGACAGCTTTAAGACTTGTGGACTTCAACTCCCAGAATTCCTCCTCTCGCTCTTCAACTTGATGATGTGCAACAGACGGGGGGAGGGAGCTGGAACCGGTTCTAAATGGCACTGTAGATTTGCAGAACCCCTTCCATAGAAGAGATTAGAACTGGCAGGAATCCACCCCTGCTACTGGTTCACAAATGTGAGCGAACGCATGCGCTTGGCACTTTGGCTTGCGGCTGAAAATGGAGCCTCAATGAGTGACATTGAGCTGGCCACGCACGCCCCACACTGTCCTCCCCTCCCCCCGAAGTTAAACACTACCTGATGTGGCCCTCATTGAAATCAAGTTTGACACCCCTGTTCTAGAGCATTCACACAGTTGTTATTCCCATTTTAGAATCATTGGGAACAATGACTCCCAAGTCCTTAGCAGTGGTGTAAAGGGTGCTCTAGGGATATTGAAAAGAAGTTCTCAATTGTCCATTCCTGCTTCTCTATGAGCCAAGAGAAATCCAGAAATTGGTCTGAGCTATGGTAAAGAATAGACTCTTCAGGTAGGTTCTGACAGCCCAACAGAATTCATTTAATTTTCCTGCTAAAGCAATGATCTCCAAACTTGATAACTTTAAGACTTTTGGACATCAACTCCCAGAATTCAAGTCCACAAGTCTTAAAATTGCCAAGTTTGGAGAGCCCTGTGTTAAAGGATAAGTCACCACTTCTAAAGTAGAATAAAGATTCTTTTGAGTTCATCTGGTTCTTTCCATCGATACAGTTTTCTTGACATCATTTCAGATAGCATCTGTCAGTAGTTTCTTCCAGGAAATTGGTTGGGTGTTTTTTTTCTCTCTTTTTCAGCTTCCTACTCTCTTCTACAGTCTGTATTTCGTGGTAAACTCCTGACCAAGTACTAACCATAGCCAACCTACTTAGTTTCTCAAAATCAGTTAAAGTCAGCTACATGTCCTTAAAAAGAAATATGGTAAAACACGATAAGAATTAAAAGAACAGGAACCAGCAAGCAAGAGCTGTACAATATACACACTTATAAAAAATGAAAAATTAATACTTCAGCCAAAGTGTATGAACATTGTTGTCTTCTTTTTTAAACCATTACAGAAGCTTCAGCAATTCAAGGCAACTCATCAGGGTTCAGCGCCGGCAGCTTCATTGGTGGCATTGTGTTGACTCTGGGAATTCTCGCCTTTGGCTATGTTGGATGCAGATTCTATCACACAAAAAGAGGTGTTCAGTATCGAACCATGTATGTTGAATATTTTTGATCTTTTTCTAAGTGTAATACTGGATGAGGTTTGAGGAAGAATGTAATCTGCTCAAGCACTAGAGAATATGATACGATACAGAGTTGGCAGGGCTGACATCCTAAAGGTAAAGGTTCCCCTCGCACTTATGTGCTAGTTGTTCCCGACTCTAGGGGGCGGTGATCATCTTCATTTCAAAGCCGAAGAGCCAGCGCTGTCTGAAGATGTCTCCATGGTCATGTGGCTGACATGACTAAAAGCTGAAGATGCACGGAACGCTGTTACCTTCCCACCAAAGGTGGCTCCTATTTTTCTACTTGCATTATTACATGCTTTTGAACTGCTAGGTTGGCAGAAGCTGGGACAAGTAACGGGAGCTCACTCCGTTACGCAGCGCTGGGGATTCGAACCACCGAACTGCCGACCTTTCTGATCAACAAGCTCAGCATCTTAGCCACTGAGCCACTGTGTCCTTTAGTAGGACATTATCCTACTATTAAACTAATGGAAGGATGATGGAAGCTGTAACTTCAGACATGTTAGCCTAACAAGGCAGAGCAGACCAAGAAACCAGAACCCTTCTTAAACCCAGGCTGTCACCATCATTCAGCCATAAAACTCACTGGTTGAATTGCTTGAAGCCAGCAGATAAATAATGCCAAAGATGGAGCCAAAGCAAATCTTAAACTAAATTGATCAATGGTCTCACCTGGTAGAAGGAGGTTTTCTATTCTTTTGTAGTTCAGGTGGGCACCAAAACATTAATACAGTATATATTTTGCCATTCTCATCCAAGTATACTTCTCCAACATTTTAATGCAAACGCGGGCACATTATTACACTCTGCTGATAACTCTGTGGAACCTTAATTTTCCCTCTAGTAATAATAGAATAGAAAATAACAGAGTTGGAAGGGACCTTGGAGGTCTTCTAGTCCAACCCCTTGCTTAGACAGGAAACTATACCATTTCAGACAAATGGTTATCCAACATCTTCTTAAAAACTTCCAGTGTTGGAGCATTTACAACTCTGGAGGCAAGTTGTTTGTTTCATTGATTAATTGTTCTAACCATCAGGAAATTTCTCCTAGGTCTAAGTTGCTTCTCTCCTTGATTAGTTTCCACTCATTGCTTCTTCTCCTGCCCTTAGGTGCTTTGGAGAATAGCTTGATTCCCTTTTCTTTGTGGCAACCCCTGAGATATTGAAACACTACTATCATGTCTCCCCTAGTCCTTCTTTTCATCAAACTAGACATACCCAATTCCTGCAACTGTTCTTTATATGTTTTACCCCCACAGTCCCCTAATCTTTATTGCTCCTCTCTGCACTCTTTCTAGATCTAACAGATTGGCTTAATTTATTTTGAGGGTCGTCTATCTACTATGGCTCTCCGATATTGGTAGCTAATGTGAATAACTTTGAATGGAAAAGCTGTGGTCTCTTTAGTTATTGGAGTTCATTAAACTCTGAAAATGCCCCATCCAATAGTGTTCTTCTCTGCACTCTTTCTAGAGTCTCAACATCTTTTTTACACCATGGCGACAAAATAGACTGAGTAAACTCTTAAATTAGGCTCATCATCCTAATGAAATAGCAATATTTAAGAACGGGAAGTTACTAACTTGTCTGGCTGCTTTCATTTTAGCTCTTTTAAGTTTTTATTCCTCTGAAAGGCGAGACTAACCCCCTCTTACACAAGAGGAAATGTCATCATACTAAACCCTTTGTAACCCTTCCTAACAACGAGAGTTCTTTTGTTTACTCTGTGATTACTTCCTTATCGTTGGCTCAACATGGGTAGAGGCCAGGAGCTCTGCAACATCCCGTCTTTTGAACTATTTGAGCCCCTGGTTAGACCCTAATTTTTTCTGTTACAGCGGAAAGCCAACTCTCTTGCCTCCTGCTGATGTTCACAAAAATAAGGGACAATATACTGGAGCACATAGCTAATCCTAAAATAGAATAACTTTTTCTTCTGCCTTTTGAAGGAAACCAGACTCTTTCATTTTGTGCTTCCTTGCCACCCGATTCTAATCCCAGAATTTTGCTCACCAAGCTTCTTTGGTTTATTTTTAAGCGTTCAGTAAAAAAAGATGCCTTTTCTTTCCTTCCAGTAAGATCAGAGACTATTTTTGCTTTGTGGTGATTGTGGTTCCCAGCTAGTGATTGTCCAGACAAGAAGCACAACCAAAATCTTTTTTGTAAGGTTCCATTAAAATCTCGTAAGAACGAAACTAACTCTCACCTCCTTTCATTCTCGGGAAAGCTTAGGGTGGCTCCTTTCTGAAATGCTTATCACTTCACTTTATTGATTAGCCCTTGGGCCATATCAAAGTGCAGAGTTCCAAATTATTACTAAACTCTAATGAAAACAATTTAGAATGGAATTGGATGACGTACAATTTAAAATGGAATTGGAATAAAATACAATTTAAAATGGAATTGGAATAAAATACAGTTTAAAATGGAATTGGAATAAAATATGATTTAAAATGAAATTGGAATAAAATATAAAATACCGTATTTTTTGGACTATAAGATGCACTGGTGTATAAGATGCACCAAGATTTCAATGAGGCAAGTAAGAAAAAAAAGTGTTTGTCTTCCCCAGCCCCCAGGAGCACTCTGGCATCAGCAGGGCTGGGGGAAGGAAAAAGTGCCCCCATTTTTGTGGAAAATGGGCCGTTCTTTGCGAAAACAGAACAATTTTTGCCTTCCCTCAGACCTGTTGAAGCCTGCGGAGTGCTTCTGGGGCTGGGGGAAGGCATAAACGCCTCTTTTTTTTGCAAAAAATGATCCGTTTTTTGCCCTTTTTTGCAAAAATGGGATGCGGGGGTGGGGCTTCGGAAGGCCAAAAATGGCTGTATTTGGTGTATAAGACGCACCAACATTTCCATGCACTTTTAGGCGGGGAAAGGTACTTATACTCCGAAAAATAATAATAATAATATAGAGATAATTAAATTGATAAAATTATATTTTTCGGTGTCACCCCTACAATCAACTCCAATCTTGTCCCACATATACCGATCTCAACCGAACCATTTTGCTTAACTACAGTGTTAAATGTAATAAGGTAAGTTGTTTTGATATGGGGATCCCAATGGGTCATTTGTTGAGAGGTCTTTGGACAGTGCTGGTTCTTTGGCTTTGAAACGGAGATGAGCACCACCCCCTAGAGTCGGGAACGACTAGCACATATGTGCAAGGGGAACCTTTACCATTTACTAAATGATGATGATGATAATAATAACCTTAAACACTATGTTGATCAGTAGAACCCAACTTGTTTGTGATGGTCTAACATTTTTTTTTTATGTTATGTTACAAAAGATGGTCCGGAAAGTTTTGCATTTTTGTTAATCTCATTTAATCATTCTGTAGCTCCCTCTGAAGTGTATAACATAGTTCCTTTTCTTTTCTTTTTCCCTCCAGTGATGAACATGATGCCATTATTTAAAGCCTGTGCTGAAAAGACAAACATCCACGCCTGTTACTCCTGCTTTTAGGAACATTTTCTCTCTCGGAAAATATTATCTGATCTGATATTGACTGTTTTGTCTCTTTTGACATGCATTGATCTGCAAATCTGGAGAACTCCACAAGGACTTTGCATATTCAGAGTATCTTCAATGAAGCATTTCAAGGAATTGAAATTATACCTGGTTTTAATCACTCTCTTTTGAAAGCCTTTAAAGTGAGCATTGTTTGCTTTTTAGCTCTTTTCTACAGAGGATTGGAGAGGACAAGTCCACAACAGAATGCAACTTCAAGTGTTGGATCCTGAAACTTTTTGTTTTATTCCCCAGTCTTTTCATTCAGGAAAACAGATCAGACATTGCTAGAGAAATAAGAGTAACCCTTTCCACAGAAGTCACAAAAACAGTATTTCCAGATCAACTGTGTAAGATTTTTGGAATATCATTGGAATATTGTTTCCTTAACAATCTGAGGGAAACTCAAATATTCTACAGGTAGCCCTTGACTTAACAGTTTGTTCAGTAACTGTTCGAAGTTACAACAACACTGAAAATAGTGACTTATGATCATTTTTCATACTCAGACGTGTGAAAAACACATCCAGACATTTGGCAACTATCTCAAATTTATGACTGTTGCACTGTCCTGGATCACATGATCAACTTTTGTAATCTTCTGGCAAGCAACATCAATGGGAAAAGTAGATTCACATAAAACCATGTTACTTACTGAACAGCTGCAACAATTCACTTAACAGCTGTGGCAAGAAAGGTTGTAAAATGGGGCAAAATTCACTTAACAAATGTCTCCCTTAGTAACAGAAAATTTGGGGCTCAATCGTAAGTCGAGGACTACCTGTATTGGCCTTGTTGAATATTTAAGAAGTTTTATTTTTTACTTTGCGATTCCAAAAAAACCAAAACAGATAGGAGTGCAAAAAATGAATTAGAAGCTTTTGAGGTGGAGGGATTTCATTGTATTTTTTGAAAACATGATAAACATTTTAAGACATCTGAATAGGACTGTCTTGAAGAAGATTCATATAAAATTGGTGTCTTCGGGTTTTTTTTTCCTGGAAAGGAAAGCCAATTTCTTCCCATTTGAAGGCATTATGAAATCATTCATTTCAGGTCCATCTAGTGAAGGGCTGTCAAACTCCCGGTCCGTGGGCCAGATGTGTCAAGTGCTGGCCACACCCATGCCCGGTTTAACGAAGGGGAGAAAAGTCCCGCTATGTCATCTGATGCCGCGAGTTTGATATCCCTGATCTAGTGGGATTCGTTCTGTTTGAAGTCACCATATCAAAAAATTCACCAGATTGTATGAGTTAGCTCTTAGACAAGAGGCTGTGTGACTTATCTGTTAAATGCAGATAATTGTGTAGTTATTCATTGTCCGTATTTACACTTTCACAGAGAAACTGATTAAAGAATAAACATCCAGAACATTTATACCAATAATTATTTAATAACATAGACAATTCTATGTGCTAATTTTCCCATGCTGTCCAAAAGAGGTGGTATTCAGCCAGTTTGGACCAGTTCTGGCATACCGGTAGCGGAAATTTTGAGTACTTCAGAGAACTGGAAAATACCACCTCTGGCTGGCCCCACCCTCCCACCCCTGCCATTTCCTGACCTATATTCCCTTGCCGTGCCTCAGCTGAGCTAAAACACAGCTCAGCTCACCAGTGCTGACATAGAGTCTTTGAGTGCTGCACATGTGTATAAAGCACACATTAGGTGCGTGCATGCGCGCACAAAGCACTCTCGTAGAACCAGAAGGAAAAAATTTGGAATCCTACCACTGCTGTCCAACATCCAGAGTGTATTTCTGAAATGAATCAAATTTGACATTGATCCGACATGGGGCACTTAAAGGATAAATGTGCTCTGCACAATTCCCCATATGGTTGATTAGACTCTCACTCAATGGCTTCTCTCAAGGAACCCAACGTTCAGAGGACAAATATCAAAGCTACTCTAAACGTCTTGGAAACAAGACATTTTTTCCCTTTTCTTCAGAAGGTATAAAAGTGGTCTCTGTTGCTGCCAATGAAAAGTATTGTTCACACAAGTTGTTGCAGGGAAAAGATTTGAATAGGAATTTCTATAAATTTCTGAAAGGTCTAACTCTTTCCAATGTTGTGAACCCCCAGTGCAACATTTTGCCTTATATCTTTCATTAATGACAGTAGATGATTACTAATTATAAAGTTGTTAATGGAAGAGAGTTGTTAAAGAAAGTAAAGTAGTAGAGTTACTTAATGGAAAGTAAAGGGATAACTAGCCTCACCACAGAACTACACTTCCCCCAGTCAGTCAAGTCTCTCTCTTTACCATGATGGTTTAAATAAGAGTTTGGTAAAAGTACTGTGGACGTTGTAATCAGAGGTTGGTTGCCAATTGCTTTATTACCGGTTTGGGCGTGGTCCCACGCGCTACACTTCTGCACATGCTCAGAAGCGTCAGGGCGGGTGGGCAGAGCCTTCCGCCGCCGCTATTACCAGTTCGCCCAATCTGGGCTGAACCGAGACCAACCCACTTCTGGTTGTAATCTTCTTTAGTTGATCTTTGCTGAGATTCAAGCACTGTTACAAGAAAGAGAACGCTTACTGTATTGTGCTGCATTGTATTATATAATTAGCTCTCACTTTGGCGGGGAGTATCTGTCTTGATGGAGTACTATGGTCTTTATTCTACCTCTTCTTAGCATGATCTTTGCTTCCACACTTCCTCTCAAAGCCCCATAATAATCATATTTCTCTGGGCCCCTACACACATGACTTGAATAGGAGAGGCACACAACAACCATTTTTATAGTTTCCTTCACTGCTGTTTCACTTTACAAGTGCATATTTGGGTTGTATATTTCACAGCTGCAGAAGATTGGTGAGATAAATGTGACTTTTCCTCTCTTTTTGATTCTCTCTGTTTGTTTATGCCAGAGTTCTTACGGTAATGGCCATGGTACTTGCTTTGCTCACTGTAAAAAGACTACTAATTGCATGTCCCCCTTGGGACTTCAGCCATATACCGAAGACGTAGCAGAGAATGGAGCTGTGGTTGAATGTATTCCTAACACCCAACAATTCATAACTTGCAATTTTTAACATACGCCTTTGTCTCCAAAGACCAAGTCATGCATGCATTGCTCACTCTGTAATACAATTTTAAAATGCAGGTGGGCCTTGACATATCACCTCTACTGAGATTGGAACTGTTGTCACCAACCGATGCAGTTGTGTGTCATTGCATGTCCATTTCCAATTTTTATTATTTCCCTTGGTAAGTAAAAGAAATAAATCTGGCATCCCCTCTTGATTTGACAGCCAGGAAGGCAATTGCATAAGGCCAGGACATTGCAATTATCATAAACAGATGCTGGCTGCCAAATACCCAATTCACAATCGCATGCAATGTTTGTAAGTGTGATGATTGGTTGTAAGTCAGCACTGTCGTAACTTCAAAAAGACGCTAAGTGACTGGTCATCTGTTGAGGACTTGCTGTACTTTTATTTTTAAAGCAGAATCAAGATCACAGCAGTATGCTTGTATCCCCCTCTCTCCATAATAAGCAAACAAACCTACTGTAATACAATCTCATTACGGAATTTCGGAGGCAAATTCCTGTTTTTTACCCCATCTTGAAGTCCAGTATTTTTTTTTAACTTGGCTTCATATGAATATGCTAAATCAGAGGTGTCAAACTCGATTTCACTGAGCGCTGCATCAGGGTTGTGTTTGACTTTGGGGGGGGGGCAGGGTGACAGTGGCCAGCTCGACATCACTCATATCGGGGGGCACCTGTGGTGGTCTGAGTGCTCTATCAACAAAAATGGACTCCCTGGCTCCATTTTGGGCTGTGACAGCGTCCTGCAACCCTCTGTCAGTGAAAACGGAGATCGGGAGGGCCGCCTGCAGCCCTCCCGCACTCCATTTTTGCTGACAGAAGCACCATGGGCCAGTCTGCTGTTTCGAGGGCGATCTCGCGAGCCAGATCTAAGCACCCCTGTGCTACAGCAATGATCCATGCAGGAACTTTACCACTTTCAAAATGTCTTGAGCTTGCCACTTCAGATAGAAGTCTAATTATTATGATAGAAATAAATCTGCGGCTCAGTTCACATGACACATCAGGCTAAACGGTCATTGACTATCATGAATCCATGTATGGGGCAAGTGTGCGAATGATGTGGACGAATTAAGCTAATACCGTGTTTTATATAGTATGAATATATAAGTTCATTGTTGGTCTCCTTTGAAGAAAAGGAAAAATAAAGTCTAAAAAATGTCAGTTTTGTTCAATCGCTATTTCTTGGGCCTGTAAATGGGATACTGGGACAGCTGCAGGCAGCCTGTATTTGAAGTGAATACCGTATTTTTCGGAGTATAAGACGCACCAAGGTTTTGAAGAGGCAAATTTTTTTTAAAAAAGTTTTTGCACTCTGCAAAACTCCCAAAAACGGGCCCTTTTTTTTTTCAAAAAAAAGGGGGGGGGCATGAATAGCCCTTAGGAGGCTTGTATAATGTTCCGGGGAGGGGGGGGCGAGAAAAAATGGTCCGTTTTTCACGAAAACAGGCCCGTTTTCTGTCAAAAAAAGTGCATTAGGAAGCTTATAGAGTGCTCCTGGCGGCTGGGGGGGGGCAAAACTGAGCAAAAAACGGCCCATTTTTTGCTCATTTCTGCCCTCTTTAGCCCCCAGGAGCTCTCTGAAAGCCTCCTACAAGCTATGCACGGCCATTTTGGTGAAAGGGGCGGGGTTTCAGGAGGCAAAAAATGCTGTATTCAGTGTATAAGATGCACCCAGATTTTCAGCCTCTTTTTTGAGGGAAAAAGGTGCGTTCTTATATACTCCGAAAAATCCATTCCCTTGCCTTTTTTGACAATACAGGCAACTCTTGACTTACAACAGTTTGTTTGGTGACTGTTCAAAGTTACAATGGCACTGAAAAAAAGTGACTTATGGCTGTTTTTAAGTTACGACCTTTGCCGCATCCCTGTGAACATGTGATCAAAATTCAGACGTTTGGCAACTGGTTCATATTTACGACGGTTGCAGTGTGACAAGCAAATAGCAGTTAGCAATAGCAGTTAGACTTATATACCGCTTCATAGGGCTTTCAGCCCTCTCTAAGTGGTTTACAGAGTCAGCATATTGCCCCCAACAACAATCCGGGTCCTCATTTTACCCACCTCGGAAGGATGGAAGGCTGAGTCAACCCTGAGCTGGTGAGATTTGAACAGCCGAACTGCAGAACTGCAGTCAGCTGAAGTAGCCTGCAATGCTGCATTTAACCACTGCGCCACCTCGGCTCAAAGTCAAGGGGAAAGCCAGATTCACTTAACAACCGGGCTACTAACTTATCAACTGCAGGAATTCACTTAACAGCTGAGGCAAGAAAGATCTTAAAATGGGACAAAACTCAGCAAATGTCTCACTTAACAAAAGAACTTTTGGGGTCAATCATGGTCATAAGCCGAGGATTACCTGTACTCCATTGTGAATAAAGATTCTAAGAAAAAAATTATTTATTCAGGGATAGGTACGTGAATCGTGGTGGGATTCAAATTTTTTTACTACCGTTTCTGTGGGTGTGGCTTGGTGGGTGTGTCAGGGGAAGGTTACTGCAAAATCCCCATTCCCTCCCAATCAGCTGGGACTCGGGAGGCAGAGAACAGATGGGGGCGGGGCCAGTCAGAGGTGGTATTTACCGGTTCTCCAAACTACTCAAAATTCCCGCTACCGGTTGTCCAGAACTGGTCAGAACCTGCTGAATATCACCTCTGATGTGCATGGTTACACCTCGCGAGGGATTTTTCTGCTGGAACAGTACTTGTATAAGACAGAACGAGGGAACTGTTTCCAGGTTGACAATATTTGCAACACAAAAAGGGTTGCTGAGCTACAGGAAAACATTCTCTGCTGCGCACAAATTCCATATGGGCTGAAGCTACAATGAAGGGACAGAATTGTATTGGTTTTGAGGGGAGTAGCAGTTAACTAAAGTAAGCAATACATCAAACACATTCATTGTGTCACCTCTCATTTGAATACTGCAGTAAGTTACTGCCTTCGCTGGAAGGAAATCCTGTCTCCCATCCAACTGAAACTATAACACAGTAAAACACTGGCCTACTGTTCTATTGTTCTACTGTTCTCAGCTATTACTTCGCAAGTAATGATAAGCCATTTAAAGGTAAAAGTAAGGATTTCCCTCTCACATATGTGCTAGTTGTTCCTGACTCTAGGGGGCAGTGCTCATCTCCATTTCAAAGCTGAAGATCCAGCGTTGCCCAAAGATGTCTCTGTGGTCATGTGGCCGGCATGACTAAACGCCAAAGGCACACAGAACGCTGTTACCTTCCCACCAAAGTGGTTCCTGTTCTTCTACTTGCATTTTTACGTGCTTTCAAACTGCTAGGTTGGCTGAAGCTAGGACAAGTAACAGGAGCTCACTCCATTATGTGGCACTAGGGAATCGAACCGCCGACTTTCTGATCAACAAGCTCAGCGTCTTAGCCACTGAGCCATTGATAAGCCGTTTACCCACAAGTAAAACAAGCCCCTCTTCAAAGCAGGGCAGGAACAGTCTTTTTATTCACGTGGATAAACAAAAAACAAATGTAATTAGTCCCAACAAACCTGGTTCTTGCTGTATACTAGAAAACAAACATATTGTCTGTGACAACCAGCCACTCCCAAACCCCTACTATATTTCTCAGCCAGGCTGGGCCTGACTGGCATCTACATCTGCTTTTCCCTGAGAGCCGGTTTATTGCTTTCCTTTCCTCTCTGCACAGATGCGGATCTGGGATGGGCCCCATCTGTTCCTCTCCCTCACTCAGCTCAGGCCCTGAAGACAACTGTCTCTCCACCTGGGGCAGGGAAAATTCACTTAACAAATGCATCACTTAGCAACTGAAATGTTGGGCTCAATTGTAGTCATAAGTCGAGGACCACCTGTAATCTACTGAACATAATAATAATTTGCAAATCAAGTTTAAAAAATGTTCTGCATAATACCTGGCAACATTGCTTAACTTCACTAAGGTATTTAATACTATTTCAAAATGCTTATAAATTATGACACATAGTTACCTCTGTAGTTACTCAAGTATTCTACGATGAATATAGATACAACAGACCCACAATGTTTGTTTCAATCACAACAAAGTTTTATTTATGGTAAATAAAATATATTCTCAACTGGCCAACAAGTTACACTAAGCAATCTTTCCACACTTTTCAAATCATAAATAGCAATAGCACTTAAGACTTATATACCACTTTACAGCCCTCTCTAAATGGTTTAGAGAGTCAGCCTATTGCCCCCAACCATCTGGGTCCTCATTTTACCAACCTCGGACGGATGGAAGGCTGAGTGGACCTTGAGCCTGGTAAGAATTGATCTGCCAAATTGCAGGCAGCCGGGAGGCAGCAGATATAGCCTGCAGTACTGCACTGTAACCACTGCGCCACCAAACTCTCAACAGCTTCTTTTACTTAACAGTAGCAAACCTGAATATGTGAATCACCATTCACTCTTTATGTCACTCCAAACCATTATGAAATCATGTCCCAAAAAGGCCCAGTCTCTCCAGATCACCAAATATAGTCACTTCAGAGATAATTGACCTCACAAGCCATCCACTTTGTCATCTTCATCAGAACATTGAGCTGCAGTTTGGATTGCATTTTGCAGATACTTGAAATGTCAGGATGTTGTGAATTAGCTTAGTGTTGTTCAGGAAGCATGAAAATGTATCCTTGGGGGGGAAAAAACCAGCATGGTTGATCTTCTTCACGAAAGAAATGTCCGCACGGTACCCTTGATGGTTCCTCGGCATATAGGGCACTTTCTAAGGGAAGGAGCACATTCCTTGCAAACAACCAAATGGCCACAGGGGATGAAGACAATGGACACTTCTTTGTCCATGCAGACTTTGCAAGTTCTCTCCTCTTGCAATCGTCTCAGTTGTTCTTCCATGGGTAAACCTGCAATTAAATACTCTTTTATTATCTATACCAAAACAACATTTTGACCTATCCGTTGTTTTAATAAAGGCATTCCTCACTTCCTTGACATTCGCAGCCTTTCCTCTTCCCTAAATCCATGAATTTATGAATGAAAGCAAATATACATGTCCCAGGATAATGTTGCAGGATCCAATCTGGGTCGTTCACCGGGATAATTGGTTTTGTCTCCTGAGTTTTCAGGCTTGTGCTGGAGCCCATCCTCAGAGAACTTCTCCCCCATCAGAATGTGTCACTGACCCAGATTGGTTCCTATCACCAACTCAATAGTTGAGACACTATTGAAGAAAGGAAGAATATTCTATTTCAGGCCCAAAGATTTCCCAATCTTGATAAGATGCATCCATCTTATCAAACTAAATTTTGAAATACTCAAAATATTAAGCCAGCTCAGTTTTATAAACATTCGTAATTCCTATTATGAGCTATTTCAGCGTAACCTGTTCTTAAAAACATTGCAATCCTTATATTCCATATACCATTCACGTCTATTTAATAAATTATTTACCTGAAACATCTTCCGTTGGAATGTATGTCATATTCTTCTCCACTAAAGAAAGTAAGTTAAATATTGTTAGATCAAGTAACAAATTACCTCAAATTCATTAGAATGCAGTTAACACACACCCCATCTCCACCGATTAACAATTATTAGCATAACAGCAAATGGCTTTTGGGAAGTGGAATCAACAGAATTTCCTCTGCATTATCTATTTCATATAAGAGGAAGAAAACTGTTTGCAATTCTTACCTATGAAGAACTCATAAATCCATTATAGTTGGGATTTACAGTAGACCAGAGTTACAAATTCTCAAGAAAAAGACAATTCAAAGCATGTATCTAAGAAACTCACCAAACAAATCCTTGTATAATGCAGGATCACACTCCTGTAAACAATTTCTGAATATGTCTGCTGCAGAATTTCCTTTCACCAAGATGGTGTCAATCAGTTCTCTAGCTTGCAAAGATGTCTGGGTTTTTTGTTTAATAACTTGGTGTTCCTGGTCACTTATTACTTTGGAACTTAATAAACTTTCCAGGATAGGAAGCGTACATGTCAAGCGCTGAAACAATGCCATTCGATTCTTTCTGATTAAGGCCAGATCTGAAATATAATAAACGAAAAGATGACACAGGGCAGACTTTTCTATTAGCAGTTTTAGCAGAAAATGTGAGTAAAAATGGACATTTCCCAACTCATTCAGGGGAAGGGCATAATGGGGGCATCATGAATATAATGCAGTACCTTGTTTTCCCAAAAATAAGACCTACCAGGATAATAAGCCCAATCAGGCTTTTGAGCGCATGCACTAAAACAAGCCCTTCCCGGAAAATATTTTAACGCATGTGCAGCCGGTCTCCGCCATTTCCTCTTGTTACTGGGAAGCATGGCTAAAAGCGTGTGCACAGCCTCAGGGGCAAACAGCTGTTGAACAGCTGTGTTGTGCTGTTGCAGCAGCGCAACACACCAGCAGCCATGAGGTGACCACACTTGCTGATCCTGCACCTCAAAAATAAGACCTCCCCAAAAATAAGGCCAACCACTTATTTCAGGGGTCAAAAGAAAATAAGACCCTGTCTCATTTTCGGGGAAACATGGGATTTCTTTTTTTACCTCATAAAAACATAAGCTTCCCAGATTCACAAAATCCAAGAGATCTACCACCTTTGTTCAAAGGAACTTTTTAACACCATTTTTAAATTCAAACTCCAATTTACTTTAAAAAGAGGACTCCTACAATGGCACATCAATTAGCATAACAGCATAGCATTTAGCGTACTGGTGAAACCGACAGATAGGAATGACATGATCAATATATTATATAAATATATCCAACTACTGAACGGCACTGATAATTTTCCATTTTTTATACAAATTAATTACTGTAGGTTTTGTCAGCGACAGTGTTTCACACCATCCTCCCCCAAAATAGCAAATAACCCTATTTTGGCTCCAGTGCATGTAAACAATACAGCCATTCTTGTAACGTCCTAAGTTGGCTTGAGAAGTTATTTTGCCCTTTGTATATGAGAAACTGCCTTGTATTCAGTCATCACAAAACTATAGCAACTGTGTTGTCAAGAGGCTCCATTATATGCATATGCTTTAGAAAACTGACAGCATCTATATTAATCAGGCTAAGCCCTTTAAAAGCTCTATGGATTTTTTTTTCCTCTGCCATAATACCTTGGAAAAAGAACAGATATAATATAGGTAAAAGTTTCACAAATGCTACTTTATTTGGTGAGTCACAATGGTAACAAACATGTCCTGGCAACTATTAAGATTTACAGGAGAAAGTCTTGAGATACTGTAGCTATGACATGCAGGTTTGTAAATACAGTAAGAGGGTCCCTTTGAAAATAATGCAAACAAAATTCTTAAGGTGACTTGTTATATGTGCTCCAGGGTGCTTTCACACTGTTAAGCTTTGAATCTGATCTGATCTCCGTTGAGGCTCATCTAAATATTTAGAATAGAATAACAGAGTTGGAAGGGACCTTGGAAGTCTTCTAGTCCAACCCCATGCTTAGGCAGGAAACCCCACACCACTTCAGACAAATGGTTATCTAACATCTTCTTAAAGACTTCCAGTGTTGGGGCATTCACAACTTCTGGAGTCAAGTTGTTCCACTGATTAATTGTTCTAACTGTCAGGAAATTTCTCCTTAGTTCCAAGTGGCTTCTCTCCTTGATTAGTTTCCATCCATTGCTACCATCAGGTGCTTTGGAGAATAGTTTGACTCCCTCTTCTTTGTGGCAAACCCTGAGATATCAGAACACTGCTATCATGTCACCCCTAGTCCTTCTTTTCATCAAACTTGACATACCCAATTCCAGCAACCGTTCTTTGTGTTTTTTTAGCCTCCAGTCCCTTAATCATCTTTATTGCTCCTCTCTGCACTCTTTCTAGATCTAACAGATTGACTTAATTTATTTTGAGGGTCTTCTATCTACTCTGGCTCTCCAATATTGGTGGCTAATGCAAATAGCTTTGAATGAAAATGCTGTCGTCTCTCTAGTTATCGGAGTTCATTAGACTCTGAAAATGCCCCATCCAAGAAGGAAAAAGGGGGTCTTTGACTCAAGAAGCAGAATTCATCTAACTGAAGCCATGAAACTTTTTATATACCTGATGTTATTTTTTCTGGTGGATCTTCCTTCTCCTCTTCCTTCTTCTCCTCTTCGGCACTAATAAGGTCAGAGACAAGATCGTTTACTGTTCTGTAATTCTCCCCTGTTGTTAAGATTTTACTCTGAATGGTTTGTTTGACCAGTCTTCTGCTGAATCCCATCTCCAAAACAGCTTCAACCATGGGTGTTTTCATGATCCTGGCATCTTCTGAGGTATTTTCACCGGGTTCAAAACGGATAACTATTCAGAGGAAAACATTCTAGCATTAGTTCTTGAAATATCAGTAACTTATCAAAATATCAAAATAATTAAAAATCAGTCCAATGAAAAAGAATCACTTCTGTACTGGATCCCACACCTAAGATAATGCAAAACCAAGATCTGTTTCCTAAAAAGCGGCATATGTATTCCAGCTACATTCGTCAATCACAGAATGTGAGTATATGAAGATGCCATTTTCTGAGTTTCAGTCAATTTAGTTTGCTATTCCCTATTCTCCCTCGTCATGTCAGCTTCATTAGTCCCACTGCTTGAAAAAGCCATATAGACCAGTGTTTCTCAACCTTGGCAACTTGAAGATGTCTGGACTTCAACTCCCAGAATTCCCCAGCCAGCATTCGCTGGCTGGGGAATTCTGGGAGTTGAAGTCCAGACATCTTCAAGTTGCCAAGGTTGAGAAACACTGATATAGACAATGCCTCAAATTCATATATACACTACTGACGAGAACACGGTGGCTCAATGGCTAAGGCGCTCAGTTTGTAGATCAGAAAGGTCGGCAGTTCGAATCCCTAGCGCCGTGTAATGGAGTGAGCTCTTGCTACTTGCTCCAGCTTTTGCCAACCTAGCAGTTCGAAAGCATGTAAAAATCCAAGTAGAAAAATAGGGACCACCTTTGGTGAGAAAGTAACAGCATTCCATGTGTTTTCAGTATTTAGTCATGTCGGCCACATGATCACAGAATTGTCATCAGACAGAGCTGACGCTTCGGCTTTGAAACAGATATGAGCACCGTCACCTAGAGTCGGTAATGACTAGCACTTATGTGCGAGGGGAACCTTTATCTTTACCTTGTACATTACTAAATTATATCACTTGCTTTAAGGTTTAAACTTAGCCTCCTCAGTAGATTTTTTATTCTAGAAGAAATATTGACAACTCATGGTAATTTAGAAAAAAAAATTATAACCATATTCACCACCAGAGGGCTTTGGTGATTTAAAAAGGTCTGGATACCTATGGAAATTTTAAGCAAGCACTTTCACTTAATTTTCACTTATGTTTTATAGCACAACTTGACTTTATTGTAAAATTGTATGTTTTTGATTAAATTTAAATTTGAATGGTCAGCTTCAGGAATGTTTTGACTTAAAAACCATGACAAAATGCCTTACTAACTTAGTTAACAATAACAAAACCAAATTGCTACAGACCATCAAGGATAAATGTGTTGATATCTGAGTGCTACATTCCCATGCCAATTTTATAAAAGCTATCAATCAATTCTGACAAGAGCCAGTTTGGCATAGCTGTTACAAGGAATAGGCTAGAAAATGAGGAGTTCTGACATTATAGTCGTGCCTTGCCGCAAAACCAGCTGGGTAAACCTGGGTCAGTCATTCTCTCTTAGTCTTAGGAGGGAGGCAGTGGAAAACTGTCTGAAAAACTCTAGGGACCAATCCAGGTAATCACCAAGAGTCAACTCTAACCCAAAGGAACAAAATAAACAAATTAAAATACCTACTTGGTACATCTGTATTTTCTTCTACAGGTGTATCTGCAGTGGATAACAACTACAACACAGACAAAAAAAAAGATTTTTAGAAGATGTTTGCTTTTTGAAAAGATCCATTGTTCACACAGTTTGCTAACAGTAATACATTTAACCAATCTTTCTCAATACGACTCCACCGGGTAGATTGAAGCTGTAACATTTGAGAACTGTCCACAGGCTGTAGTGCCAAATTATCTGGGTGCCACTAAGTGGGGGAACTGGTGAACTTTCACCCTAAATATCTGCATGTACTCTTGATTAAAATGCTACACTGCACTTGATCCTAGCTCATAGAATGTTTCTGTTTGTGCAACAATGGTCAAAATTAATCAGGTACAGATAGTTATGATCATAACTGAGCTCTGAATTATGGTCATAAGTCATGCTAGTCATTAAGCAGGTCACCATGGGATTTTAAGATCTTTTCAGCTTCAGTTGTTAGTGAATCACAGAGGCCTTTATGTGAATCATTGTCCATCATGGGCATTTTTTTTTGCTGAAATCAGAAATAAATACCAGTTTCCAGGAAACAACCCCCCCCCCCGATGATAAATCAGTCATGTGACCACAGGATGCTGCAAACACAGAGCAGTTGCCAAGCACCCACATACAATCACAGGGGTGGGGGGGAGTGAAACAGAAATTTTGAATCTGGGTTGCAATAACTCTGGGGAGGTCTATGTCACTTCAAACAGTTGCTAAGCGACCAGTCGCAAGTCAAATGTTAATTTTACTGCTTGTCCACAACAGCCAACACAGCTCATGCATGTTATTTATCCAATTTTATAAAACTTTTTTTACAGGCTGCAATTTGGCAGCATATTTATAGCCTTTAATCGCTCAATTTTTTAACTCTTATCAAAACAGTCTAGGAACAAACTGTTTTCACGTTATGCTTTATTTCACAGCCTCTGTGGTCTTGGTTAAAGCTTGAAAACAAATGGATTGCACTGTTCGTTTACAAAACCACAGGGCGGTGGTCCTTGCCAGAGACAGTATTAGTAAAGGGGCTGTAAGTGTAAACCTTCCCTCCTACCTCAAGTACTGCCTGTCAGAGCTTACCCTATTCTTGTAAACACAGTTTGAAGAGATAAAGTTCAAGGTAGTATACAATTTTGAAAACAGGATAATTCTCTTAACAAATGTGTGTATACTATGCAAAAGAAAAAGCATGCTATTATTGAAAATGCAACAGTACTTGCATACCTGTTGAAGAAGATGAGGATACCTTGCTTGAACTTGGCGGACAAACTCTGAACCCTTTCTATAAATCAGGTATTCACAACTGGAAGAAAAGTATACCAAGCTTAAGTTTTAACATGCAGGATATCTGCTCTTTTAAGAATATTTATTAGCCACAATGCTCTGCTTAGTGGGCCAAAGACATATTTATTAAAACCTACCCAGGACAAATACACTGAAGTATTAAATACAGTCAAGCTGTCAAAAATGGAATTTAGATGTGAAAAACATTATTACCCAAATAAACACTGAGAGAACCAAAACTAATCAATCCCATCTATGAGGCAGATAATAAGTATATAGTAGTCTTTATTTCATATTCAATTTATATCCTGTTTATTACATCTCAAAATAATCCCAAAAGTATTAATGCCAAACACCTCCACTACAAATGGAATCTTTATTAGATGCAATTGTATTAGAAAATCAAGAACTGGGTTTTTTTTTGTATAAGCCCTATCTTAAGAGCTGTTTGGCCCACAGCCTTAGAATGGTGAGCTAAAATTTTATTCATTCCTAAGGTTTTGTTCAATTCCATGGCCAAAAGGAGTTATTTATTCCATTCCCTGCATTGAAATCACTTTTTAAAAAAATCTAACTTCAGTTATTCAGAATGCCATCCAATCACTACAATTCTTGATTAGAACTTGTGTAAAAGAGCTTTTTAAGCACTTTAGCATCTAGTGTTCTTTAAAAATTTAAGTATTATTTAACCCAACAGAACTTTTGAAAATAGCTTTTGAAATAACTAGAGTAAGAATGCTGTTATTCTTGAATCAATATTCAATATCTTGCTTTCCACAGCAGCTAAGAATATGCTCCAGGCAAGCAGATAAGATTTCCCAGCATGTTTTTATTATGACTGTGCAAATACACCCAAAACTTGTGTATGAACAACCTCTTTTCAAATGAGTGAAGCAACTGTACGTTTTTCTCCAGCAATATATGGCAGCTGTATCTAGGTGACTGAATGAATAATATGCAGCCACATCTCGATACGTTTTCAGATAATTCTGACCAGCTTGAAGTTCAGTTCTATGCAAGTTATGACAGCTAATAATTCCAGGTGCTCTCCAAAACTTTGGATCCATTTCCTGAATAGCAATGTTCCCTGACAAATAGATCTCACTGAGGAATCCTTTTCAGAGACACAGTTCTGCTTTCAATGGGACAAAAGTATTACAATAACCTCTTTGTTATTACATTTGAAAAAAAATGAAGGATACCTTGGAAACCATTTAGCATGCTCCACCCATGGATCATCCCCAGTCTCCCAACACCTGAGTCCACCGTCACAACTGAAGCATTTGACATCATCATTGCGACCTTAACAACAAACATTTCATGAAGTAAATTAGACAGAATGACCAACAGTAAAAAATGTAAACTGTTGAAAAATCAGATGAAATCCAAAACATGAAAGAACAAGTTCTTACCCACGTAATAGAAGCCAGCATCTGCCAGTTGCTGTGGGTGAACTGGAACTGTCACTGGCCAAGTTTTGAAAGTTCTGAAACGGCCTATGCAGTTTTGCATGCCCGAATTAAAGCCAGTCAAACTGTTTTGGATTTGTTCCACAAAAGGACAGTTTGGAAAATGCCTTTGATGTTCTGATATAGCATTGTCCTTTGGTTCCCAATTACTCAACTGACCACCACAGGCAAAACAAGCCACCCTGTCTGAAGGTCCTACATAATAAAACCCGGCTTTGGCTAAAGATGTTGGGGACAAAAATGTCAGGGGCCATGTCTTGAAAGTGAGTAATCTGCTTTCTTCCGTGCTCATCATAGGGTTGAAAGCCTTTGGCCTCAAAAGTGACAGGTCTTCTACTGCTCCAGATGTCACTGGGTTATGAGGAAAACTGGAAAAGCTTTCACTGTAATACCCAACTTGACCCAAACTTAAGGCTTGCATTGAAGCAGGTGAAAAGTTAAGTCCAGAGGTAGCTGGAGGGGAGAAAGCAGAACGAAACGAGGATCCAAGGCTAGTCATTGAAGTCAGACTCTGAACAAAACTGCAACTGGGATAGAGTTGTTTATGCTTCTCCATGGCACTGTCCCCTTTTTTCCAGTTATCCAACATTAAGCCACAATTGTAACATTTCACTTTGTCTTTCAGACCGGTGTAATAGAAACCAGCTCGAGCAAGACTCCTTTCAGATACTGGTACATTCGATGGAAAAGTGGAATATGTAGACATCCTGTAGAGTTCACACGATAAGTCATACTTCAGCTCTGTCACCTCTGCGTCATTCTTCAATTTCGGCAGAAATGAGCCAATAACATTCATGATGAAGATAAATCAGGAGTAAAGGACGAGTCTGAAGTTTGGGAGATAATTTTGTGCAATTCTTATCAACTTCCAGGCCATAATAAAATAAAAACCTGAAAGTTAACATTACATGCAATGCTTATTTTCTTTTTCTTTTTTTATTACTTCAACTTTAGTAGTTTCTTTTTGACAGGGTAATTTGTTCCCAATTTCACAATCCAGACTTTTTCTTCTAAAGTTACATAATTTTTACTAAAATGAGGAAGGAGCACATTTAAAATAAAGGAAGTTTGATGAAACAATTAAGGTTTCAATTAGAAGCCTATATACATGGGGCCTCTGTTCCAATGAATCTCAATTATTTCCAAATAAAATAATGAATATTTTTTAAACTTTTTATTTCTGAAAAAGGGTCAAAATAATGAATGTAAAAGGGACTATCTGCATGGTACTACAGAAAAGCCAACTTAAATCAAATGCACGTCTCTGAATACTTCTCCTTACAATAAGAAATCATTTTTTTCTTATCAATGTACCATTTCACTCAGTACTACTTCACAAAAAAATTCCTCAAAGATTTATCCTGACACATATCAGTGAAATGTGATCAAAGGAATTTTGATCATCCAAAGCTCTTAACAGGTTTGGATTGTTGCCTTTTTTATTTTCTCACTAGTGTGGTGAATTTTCAGTCAGGCTGCACTATTATTATTAAAGGGTTACCGAATTTAATAAGTTTATAGACGTGTCTAACCCAAAGCGGTTTAAATTTGTTAACCAAAATATCATTGCAGATAATGTTTGATAAGCGAATGCAGCTGTCCTGCATAGTGGCAAAAACCAATTTGAATATATATGCACAAAATTATCTCCCAAACTTCAGACTCTGGTCCCTTCAAGGGGCTTAAGCAGCCATAATGCAATATGGTATTCACAATGAGAAATGTTTACAAAAAGACTGAAAAATACATTTTTTCGGGTTACTGAAACCTGCATGAGAAGAAAAATACATAAGCTCCCTTAAACCACAATTAACTTTGTATATAAACTGTTATAAATAATGCATATATAAAGTGGTTATGTTTTTAGATTAAAATTTAAAACTTGTGGTTCATCAGTCACAAAAGATTAGAAGTGCACAAACTCCTATTGTATCTATATTAAATCATCAATGTACTCAACTTTTGCAAATTAAAACCTTCCAGACCTCAACTTCTAAAATTCAGATTGATTAGATAGCTATGAAAAAACACTTTTTAATATCTTAAACTTCTACTTACAATTTCCTCTAGATAAACACTTTAACTCAACTGTGCCGTTTAATTTGTAAACCGCTTCGAGAGGGCTGAAAGCCCTATGAAGCGGTATATAAGTCTAATAAATAAATAAATAAGTATCACTAGAAGGCAACAGCCGTGTTTTTTTTTTGTCCATGTTACAAAAATAACCCTGGATTTCCAGCCTCCTTAAAATAAAGTTGCTACAGTAAGCTAAAAAAGATCCACCTCAGGACCAGATCATCTAGTGCAGGGATGGGCAGCTATGTCAACTTCAAGACCTGTGGACTTCAACTCCCAGAATTCCTGAGTCCATAGTTGTCATAGTTGCCTACTCCTGATCTAGTGCTTTCCAAACATTTACATATCTTTGTAGCAGTCAAGAGTGGCTAATACCAGTTGATGAAACTGCAGTCAAAAACACTTAGATCTAGAATCCAATGGGCTATTCTTGACTCCTCAAAAAGAAATTGCAGAAATCTGTTTAGACTAACACAATTTTTGATCCCGTAACTGCAAGAACCACTTTAATTTGGCATCAACAGACACACACACACACACACATATGTTTGATCCCTTTTGCCTAATTATAAAAACACTAGTGAATATGTATATTTTATTTAGAGAAGAGGTGGAAAGGAATGGTTTCATATAGTGAAGCCAAACCAAAAAGGTAAATATACTTTAGGATACAAGTGTAAATATGGTTCAGGCAAGTTAATAATTTATTAAACGTATGCCAACTCTCAACAAGTAATAATAATAAGAGATCCAGAATAGGTGTAACCCAACTCAGAAACCAGCAATTCAGGGTGAACTGGCAGTGCAAGGCATTCAGAAATATAAAGGGATTTACAAATGGAAAACCTATTAGGAAACCTTTGTTGTGTTACTTATGTCCTACATTAAAGACTGGAGATGGAAAATGAATAATGGATAAAACCATTTCCCAAAAGCTCCTAAAATAATGTATCTACCTTCTATCAAGCTCTTACCTCTTTGGTACTCAGTCATGATTAAGATTGTGTACTTAACAAGATACTCAATGGACTGACTCAATAAAGTCTGTCTTTATTGTAATTAGGGATCCATTGTGCTTTCTGAGCTTTCCTAACTGTATACAAAACTATATGCTATATATTTGTCCTAATAATTCCAGCCAACTTCACACACACAAAAAAATAACATTTAGAAATTGTATTCATGGAAAACTCTGAAGGCTGAGCCAGTATTCATTATGAGGACCCAAATTGTTGGGGTGATATGCTCTGTAAACCTCTTAGAGAGGGCTGTAAAAGCTCTGTAAAGTGGTATATAAGTCTATGTGTTATTATCTTAAAACAATATAATCCTCCAAATGTTGGTGGGCTGCAGCTTTCTGGATCCTCAGCACTGGATATACTGATGAAAGCTGCCATCCCACCCTACCCAGAAGGCAAAAAAACAAAAGAGGTAAAGCCTCCTTTGAATCAGGCTTCACTTCTGGCCATGGCAGAGATGCACCCCCTATTATTTGGGGGCTGGGGGAGGGCAGAACGTGTCTATCATTGTCTCTTTCCGGATATAGCCCTGAGATTTCCGGGTGGTCTTCTTTCCCAATGCTCAAAACCACTCCAATTTTGGCTTAGCCTTGGGGGAATCAGCAAGGTCCCCCCCTCAAAACAAGCACAGGCAGCGCCAAGTCTCAGAGGCGGGGTCCACAAATTGTGCTGGTTAAGTCGCTGCACTTACACAACTCTTTACACAATGAAAACTGAAGGCTTTAGGCACAACCAGAAAATGGGTCATCAGCAAAGTGGGTGTGAAAATAGCAGTTACTATTATACACACGCAACATACGTATATACACATTTGTGTATATGCGTATATACACACAAGTACACACACACAAGTACAAACACATACACAGAGCACCTCAATATCTCTCCCCCCCCCGCTCCCCCCCTCCCTCGCGAGAAAACGGGTCAAGAGACGCCGCCCCAGCGAACCCCGCCCACGCCGCCGCACGCGTGCGCAGCCCCCACTTACCTCCGCAATCACCGGTTAGTTGAAACAGAGCACGATCGAATGCAAACGTTTTTATATATAGCGTACCGAAGGCGGTCGGGGGTAATGGGTGGGGGAGGGGAAGGACAGGAAAGACGTCAAACCACCCAAGCGTTGGGCCGAAGCCCCGCCCCCGGTTGCGTGAGGGGGGGGAGAGAAAAACTCGGAAACTCGAAAGAGGGCTCCGCCCCCATCCTATTGAAAGGGAAAGGACAGAGGGCGGGGCTTTTTTAGTCTCCGTGGCAGCTTTCAACAAATATGGCCTCTTCTGGGTGCGCCTGCGCCGTGTGGGAGTTGGGTGGGCGGGGTGGATTCCTTTGTGCCGCTGCGGTTTGTTTTTTCCCCAATTATAATTCGTTTCCCACTTCGGGGAAAAGGCGCCTGATCTGAATTGCAAACGAACCCAGAATTTTTTTCCTAATCGGAGGGCTCCGAGCGTGCCTCTTTGCAGAGTTTCGTCTGAATTTCGAAAAAGAGTTAATTTCCGGATCGGGGGGAAAAAACAACACGATTCTCCTAAATAGGCTGGGGGTGGGGGTAAGAACCGTGACTGTGCCTTCCATTCTCTTTTATTTTATTTTATATTTATTCATTAAACATGAAACTCAGTCAACTGAACATTGAAAAATGCATCACAAATACCATTGACTGGTGCTAATGGTTGATACGGGTTGCTGCCAGCATCCTAGGTATCAACCAGGATATTATTATTTTTATTGTTATTATTAAGTGGTTAATCTTTGGTGAGATTCACAGCCTTTGGGGCTGGTTGGAGTCCTAACCAAAGACCTAGGAACTGTTAAGGTAATAAGCTGTTCCAAGTAGGGTGGTTTTTTGTAGAATCAGAATGTTCAAGTCTGATAAATTTAAAATTTCCAAATAGCGAGATAGCCCTATAGGTATTGCTCCAAGGGCTCTAATTACAATCCGGACAACACACATTTTATTTTTCCACAGTCGCTCAACTTCAATTTGCAAGTCCCGGTACTTTGTGATTTTTTCTTGCTGCTTATCTTTAATTCGCGCATCACCAAACATTGCAATGTCAATGAATCATTTTTTTTTTCCTTTTCAACTATCGTTAAATCAGGTGTGTTGTGGGCCAAGTGCCTCTCAGTCTGAATTCTGAAATCCCACAAGATCTTAACTTTTTCATTCTCTAGAACCTTCTCAACCTGATGTTCCCAGTGGTTTTTGTTGTACTCAAATCCAAACTTCTGGCACAGTTTCCAGTGAATTTATTATTGTTGTTGTTGTTGTTGTTGTTATTCTTAGCACAGTCAGCGAGATGTTCAGTTTGGGTTCGGCATTTTTGTCTACCTATCAAGTCCTTACGAAGGACCTGGGATAGGCAAGTTGATGTTTGATGGTGTTACAGATATCGTCGCAGGATGGAAGCAGTTCCAAGTAAAGCTGCCTTCTGCAATTGACTGATAGCAAATGTGTCAATGCCTATGGTGTTCAAGTGGTGCTCCAATTCTTTTGGGACTGCACCCAAAGGTGCCTATTACTATTGGTACTTGCTTGCCTTTGCCATCGTCTTTCTATTTGTAGGTCCTTGTATTTTGTTATGTTCTCCAGTTCTTTCTCTTCTATTCTGCTGTCTGCAGGCACTGCCACATCCATTATCCAGAACTTTTCTGTCTTTCTTATTGACAACAGGGTTTTACGTGGCAGGGGCTTGTCTGTCTGGATTCTGAAGTCCCAGAGCAATTTAACTTCTTCATTTTCTATGGCTTTCTCTATTTTATGGTTCTACCAGGTCTTGCTTACAGGCAAATGATATTTCTTGCAGATCTTCCAATGCACCATTGTTGCTACTTAGTAATGCCACTGCTTGTACTCAGTTTGTGCAATCTTCTTGCAGCAGCTTACCCGGTGGTCCACTGTTTCTTTAGCTTCTTTGCATAGGCGGCACTTACTGTCTGTTGCTGTCTTCTCAATTCTGGCTTTGTATACATTTGTCTTAAGGATTATTATTGTTGTTGTTATTGTTATTATTTCTTTTATTCATTAAGCATGAAACTCAAGTGAACATTTAAAGATGTGTCACAAATTCCATTGACTGGTGCTAGTGATTGATACAGATTGCTGCCACCATCCTAGTTATCACACAAATATCTTCTTAAAATATACGATGTTCTAAGTAGTAGTATTATGACTATTTATTATTATTTATCATTTCTGCTAAGAGACCCACCGTCGAGAATCACCAATTTCAGGCTGCAGGACTGTGGGTCAGGCAATGTGCCTGTGGACAGATAAGCCATAGCTTCAACACTTGGAGGTGGTGGGGAAATAATCAGATTTTTGGAAGTAGGCAGGAGAGAATTTGTCCGATTGCCCGCATTCTGCATTTGTCTTAAATGTTGTAGGAGACTCCCATCGGAAGAACTAGAAATTGGAGCAGAGCGCAAGGAAATGGAAGGGAAAAATCTCCTAAGGTGTGCATTGCAAAATAGATTCTGGTAGGTTGCAATGCCCTCAAGCTCAGTTTTTGCAGGGTGAGGGGTGGGCAAGTGTTTGAATGCTTCCTGCTGAAATGACTTTGAAACTTGACCTCTTGATTTGGACCTAAGAGAGCAGCTATTATACAATAAATAGCACTTAGACTTATATTCCACTTCACAGTGCTTTACAGCCCTCTCTAAGCAGTTTACAGAGTTAGCAGAGTTGCCCCCAACAGTTGGGTTCTTATTTTACTGAAGGATGGAAGGCTGAGTCAACCTTGAGCCTGGTGAGATTCGAACTGCCAAACTTCTGGCAGCTGGCAGTCAGCAGAAATAGCCTGCAGTACTGCATTCTAAACACTGCGCCTGCAGCTTATAATGTGGTCAGTGGCCGTAAGGAGATATCAGCTTTCTTCTTATAGAATGATGGGTCGTTCTGGAGCAATTATATCGGAGCTGTTTTCTACCACCGCCTTAGCTTCCACTTGATCTGGGCTCCATATACTCTACCACAGTGGGTCTCAACCTTCCTAATGCCACGACCCTTTAATACAGTGTCTCATGTTGTGGTGACCCCCAACCATAAAATTATTTTATGTTTTCCGTATTTTTTCAAAAATATGTGTTTTCCGATAGTCTTAGGCAACCCCTGTGAAAGGGTCGTTCGACCCCCAAAGGGGTCCCGACCCACAGGTTGAGAACCACTGCTCTACCAGCTTCAGTTTGAAGTCATTCATGGTGGCATTTACAAATTGGTGCTCCCCCCCCCCCCCGCGCTTTGCCTATGCAGAACATGCTTAGATTTAGAAGTTGGGTTAAGATGTGGTGTGAATCCAAACACTCTGTATTGCTGAATCCCTTATTGTGCTAGCTCAGTTATATAAGTCATTCAAGCCAAAGTTGTAATGGACCACTATAAATTTTGCCACATTTTGGCTACAGTGTTAGGGGGGGGGGGGGACTCCATAACTAATTTTCCCAAGGGTGAAACATTGTGTCAGCTGTATGTAGGTATACACAGGAAAAAAGAGAGAGAAAGAAAGTTTTTTAAGGCATGTGTGTAAGTAGATGGGAGGTAGATAGATAGATAGATAGATAGATAGATAGATAGATAGATAGATAGATAGATAGATAGATACATACATACATACATACATACATACATACATACATACATATGGTATGTATGTATGTATGTCAAAGGTGACATTCAGCAGGTTCTGACCAGTTCTGGTTCTCCAATTTTGGGTACCTGAGAGACCGCCTCCTGCCGATCACCTCCCATAGACCGATTAGATCTCACAGGTTAGGCCTTCTCTGGATTCCATCTGCCAGCCAATGTCGGCTGGCGACTCCCCGGGGGAGAGCCTTCTCTGTCGCAGCTCCAGGCCTTTGGAACGATCTCCCCGTGGAGATCCGGACCCTTACTACCCTCCCGGCCTTCCGCAAAGCCGTTAAGTCCTGGCTGCTCCAGCAGGCCGGGGGGCTCTCGAAATATCCAGCCCCTCGGAAACTGTGACTGTTGTGTATTTTAAAGTGTTGTTTTGTGTATTTATCCCCTTCCCTTGTTTATTGTAAGCCGCCCGGAGTCCTTCGGGAGTGGGCGGCATACAAGATCAATAAACTCAAACTCTTCAGAAATTTTGAGTAGTTTGGAGAACTGGTAATACCACTTTTGACTGACTCCGCCCTCATCTATTCTCTGCCTCCCAAGTCCCAGCTGATCGGGAGGGAATGGAGATTTTACAGTACCTTAACCAGTAGTAAAAAATTGAATCCCACCACTGTGTGTATGTGTGAGTGTGAGTGTGTGTGTGTGTGTCTACATCTACCTACCTATCTATATCCCATCTGTAGTTACATGCATGCCTTATATAACTGAAACTTGATCTCTGTGGGCCACCAGTTGGGCTGAAATGCTTATTAGTATGAGGTGGGTGGTTAGGAAAGTCGTAATTATATCCTGATAATTTTTCTCAGTGCTCCAAAGTACATAGATGGATAGCTTGGCATCCATCCATTTCATTAGGGGCCAAGATGAAAGATTAGCGTAATGCTGCTTAGTGAGTTGATAGGAGCCTTTTGAAATAAGGAAAGATTAATCTTTTTCTTCTAGGGAATTCCAGGTCAAAGCAAGCTTTCATTTTGGACAAAATTTCTAGGGTAAATTAAAGGAAAATTTCTGACTACCTTATGATTATCACAAGGTGGAAAAACTACCATTGGTCATGCAGAAAATCAACACCGGTTTTTATTTCTGTATAAACACCATTCATTTTAAATCTGGTTTTGTAGAGTTAAGAAACAAAGATCCCTTCAATTAGGTACACCGAGTTCAAGAACATTAGGGACTTTCTGTTCAGGGGAATCCCAGCAGAGGTTTTTCACATAGGCACATTTCAGGGGAATTCCAGTCCTTGAATTGTTTCCTCTATGTGTCACAGCCAATAAGCTGCGTGGCAGATTTGCTAACAGAAATCTTTGAGCGCTGCCAGCATCGTTGATCTATGACCGCTAGCTTATTTTTAATAAAGGTTTTTGCCATAGTCTTCAACAAGACTATGTAAAGTCTGTCTCATTCAGGTATCTCTTGATTGCTTGCATTTCCATAAATGACAAAAAGTACATTCACGAGTCTGTCACTTCCCGGAATGTTATGAAAATTAATGAATATGTATTTTAGTCACAGTGGGTTTTTTCATAGTGTTTCAGACCGCTTTGGATGTAAATTGATTACGTATTTATTCCATCACAGCATCCCTTTCTTGTGCAGTTCAATGGGACTGTTTGTGCCACCTAACTGATTAAAGGATAAAAATCACACTGCTGGCTATTTCTTTGTCCAGCTTTGTTTAATAAGCCTTCGCTACAGTGCAGTTTTATTTCTGGATATTTACACTATACAACATCTCTGCAAGTTATAAATAACTTAGCATTTGAAAAAGTGTGCCAAAGCTGAGCTCCGCAGTCAGGCTCTTTGGTTTTCATATGAAGGTCAAGCATGTGTAGGAAGGAGAGAATATGTGGCTGATTTTTAGAGAGGGATCTTACCTTGATCTTACATGGCAGTGTAGGAAGGTAAAATCCACCCCTCTCGCAAAATGAAATATCCTGGGAAATATTAAGAAGGCAGAATATTATATTTCCCTGGATAAGAAACAGAGAGACATGTTTTAGGCAGGAAACAGACTCACTCTTAATAGCCCCTTAATGGGCCATTAAAATGCCTGAGCCAGTCTATTCTACATAACAAAGATCTCCCCCTTTTAGCTCCAGGGTGATGCGATTAAGGCATGATAGTATTAGCCCTTTACCCATCTCACCACAGGGCGCCTGGGAAGAAGGAATGTTCAACCAAATTTGGAACTTAAAACACAGTCTAGAGAGTTGCCCCTGAATGGCCCTATGGCAGTCTGACAACCAATCAGAATACAAGATCAAGATGAAAGGCCAGAGAGGGCATAAAACCAGGAACTTTCAGCATCTCACTCTCTTCTTCACCCAACATCTGGAAGCATGTGATTCCCCCTTTTTTGTTAAGGAGTTCAAACCATGTGATCCTGTCCACCATTAAACCATCTTTCGAAGAAGCCTCCATGTTTCCAGTGTCTTTTTCCCCACTTGAAACTGAACCCAGAAGGACATTTCTTCCAACAGTAGAATTGGAGCATTGTTACAATTTGATTTTGTATTCTTTGGTGGGAGGGTGGGAATGTTATCTTTATCTTCACCCTTTGTAAAACAGCTATAGTTTGTATAATTAAGGGTTGGTATGTAGTAATTAGGAAGAAAATATCAAAAGGAAACCTACCGTACCTTGTGAAACTTAACGCAGAAGGTTATATTTAAATAACTAGCATGCTTCCTCCCCCCCACCCCAAAAAAGAGCCCTTAAGGCAGTTTTTTCTTTAAGAAACAGATTGTATGCCATCCAGAATCATTTGATTGGGAGATGGGTGGCTATGTAAATATGACTCATAAATATTTTATAAAACTTATGTTGATTGTGGGGAAAAAGTCATTGTCTGACCTCGTAATTCAATTCAATTCTGTTGTCATCGAAGTAAATCATGGTTTTTATAACTGGTATTTTCAGTGACCAAAATTTACTGCATGCGCACACATCCTCAGCCATAAATCATCCTTCCAAGGTCGGTAAAATGACCCAGATTGCTGGGAGCAATGTACTGGGTCTAAACTGCTTAGAGAGGGCTGTAAAGCACTGAGAAGCAGTATATATGTCTAAGTTCTATTGCTGTTGTTTACAAAGCATAAACTTCTCATTGGTTCAATTCTGCCCTGTTTGGAGCAGTAATAGACTGCCAAGGCCTGAGTGTGACCCTTGAAAGTAGATAAACATAAATATGCCAGGAGTGATTTGGGAAATGGGGAATTCCTGGAGTTAGAAGCCCACACACTTTAAAATTTTCCAAAGTTGAGAAACACTGGTTTAAGATTAAAAAGTTACTTTTTAACTTTCCCAAAGCCACAAACAGAAATTCCTTTGATAATGTTATCACATTGCCAGCCTTTGTCCAATAAGCTCTGCGGTCATAATTTGAGGCCCAGGGGACAAGTAATGAAAGAAATGTCCTTCTGGGTTCGGCTCCAACTGGGGGGAAAGACACTGGAGACATGGAGGCTGCTTGGAAAGATGGTTTATTGGTGGACAGGACCACATGGCTTGAGTCCTGAACAGAAAAGGTGATCACATGCTTCAATGATGGTGGAGAAAAGAGAAGGGAGGACTGAGATGCTGAGTCCCTGGTTTTATGCCCTCTCTGGTCTTTGATCTTGAGCTTGTATTCTGATTGGTTGTCAGACTCCCTTGGGGCCATGCAGGAGCAACTCTCTAAGCTGTGTTTTGAATCCAGGTTTGGTTGAGTTCTCAGATGCCATGTGTTGAGTTGGGTACAGGGCCAATATTATCATGCCTTAATCCCATCCCCCTGGAGCTGAAGGGGAGAACTCTTTATTATATAAAGGGACTAGCTTGGCCTTCTTAATGGCCCATTGACAAAGTGGGGATGGGCAGGAAGCTACAGGGAGCTATTCTGTCTTTTAAAACATGTTTCTTCCTTTTCACATCCAGAGAAATATTCCGCCTTTTCAATATTTCCTAGGATATTTCATTTTTTGGGGAGAGGGCTGGTGATAACTTCCTACATAAGAAAGGGGCCCCAGCTCTGAGTTGGATCAATTGCCGCTTCTTTTTTCCTATTTAACTTCCCCATACTTCAGCTTTTCCCTTGTACCCTTCCATCCCTCTTTCCTTTACAATATGATGGCTCCTATGTTGAAAAAGCACTTTGTGTATTGGAAACTTAACAATTTAGCAATGTAAGCAACCATGCGCTTAACATTCCCCTTGGAATCTCTTTGGGGCCTCAACTATGAGTTTTGCATATGCAAACTGGTGTGACATTTTGACAAGAAAGGCATTTTGTTTTCTTCCTGCGGGAGGACAAGCAAGCCTGCCCTTGTTTTAAGAGAGAATCAGATTTTCAATTCAGTTGGTTTCTCTGAATGTTATATACCTAGACCACTTTAAGGGGAGAAAGGGGCCTCTTTTATTTGAGAACAAAACCCTTTCTGTTTTCTCATTTTCCCTTTTGGGTTTTGGTAACCGAGAATGAAATTTCCCCATCATTCTTAACTTGATCTCCTTCATTTCTCTTTGATGAAGCTCTCTGGAGCAGTGTTTCTTTACTTTGGCAGCTTCAAAATAGGTGGACTCCAACTCCCAGCAAACATGCTGATGGGGGAATTCTGAGGGTTGAAATCAGTGGTGGGATTTTAATTTTTTTTTTACTACTGGTTCTGTGGGCGTGGCTTGGTGGGTGTGGCATAGCTTGATGGGCGTGGCAGGGGAAGGATACTGTAAAATCTCCATTCCCGCCACTCCAGGGGAAGGATAATGTAAAATCTCCATTTCTTCTCGATCAGCTGGGACTCTGGAGGCAGAGAATAGATGGGGGCAAGATCAGTCAGAGGTGGTATTTACCAGTTCTCCAAACTATTCAAGATTTCCGCTACCAGTTCTCCAGAACTGGTCCGAACCTCTGGATGAAATCCACAGGCCTATCTTAAAACTACTATGGTGGAGAAACACTGCTCAAAGCATTTGTACAGGGAAAAAGCCCATCATCCACAGAGAACAGTCCCATAGGGATGGCTGTTAGTAACACCTGAACCTGTAAGTTGTGTTTATATTGTTGTAAATGGAAACTACTTTTCCAGATATGGATAATGTTTCAACCTCTAGAGCACAGCATTCCAGAACCCAGGTCACGCAATCAAGCAAACCGCCATCCACGGGATGCAGGCAGCACGCAAAAGCACAGTATTGTGATCCCAGAAAAACCTCCATGGAGCCAGTCCCTTGTGCCCAAAAGGTTGGGGCCCGCTGCTGTAGAACAGGGTGGGCAATTACCTTTCCCAAGGGGGCACAAGGGAACCTAGGACTGTTGTAGAGGGCCAAACCAATAAGACTGAAGGGGCATAGGCACACACACACACAAGCACACACATACACACACACGTTAAGAGACAGCTCTAGCTCTGTTTGCAACATGCTGGTTGGTGAAATTGTTTAGACTTCAGTGCTGCCCAACTCCAGATCAACAGCTCACATTGTAAAAAAATGAAATACTAATACAGTCGGGTAAGTACAATTAAGGAAATCAACAAGATAGAAAATCCAGATGATTAACACCAATGCATGTGCCAGTGCCTGGAGCTGTTAGGGTCTGGATGGGAACGAACAAGCTTGCGCTCAATCCCGACAAGACTGAATGGCTATTGAAATTCCCTCCCAAAGATTGGCAAACTATTCCATCTCTCAGGCTGCGGGGTGAAATTATACGCCCCTCAGAGAGGGTTCGCAATTTGGGAGTCCTCCTGGACCCACAGCTGACTTTAGATCACCATTTGTCAGCTGTGACCAGGGGGGGTCTTTGCCCAGGTTCGCCTGCTGCACCAATTGCGACCCTACCTGGACCGGGAGGCACTTCAGATAGTCACTCACGCCCTCGTCACCTGAAGACTGGATTACTGTAACGCGCTCTACATGGGGCTGCCCTTGAAAAGTGTTCGAAGACTTCAGCTAGTCCAGAATGCAGCCGCCCGAGCGATTGTGGGTGCACCCAGGTACACCCACGTTACACCTATCCTCCGCGAGCTGCACTGGCTGCCCATTGGTCTCCGGACACGCTTCCAGTGCTAGTCGTTACTTATAAAGCCCTGCATGGCATCGGACCTGGGTACCTTGAGAGACCGCCTCCTGCCAATTACCTCCCAAAGACCGATTTGATCTCACAGGCTTGGCCTTCTCTGGGTTCCATCGGCCAGCCAATGTCGGCTGGCAACCCCCTGGGGGAGAGCCTTCTCTGTTGCTGTGCCGGCCCTCTGGAATGAGCTCCCCATGGAGATCCGGACCCTTACTACCCTCCCGGCTTTCCGTAAAGCTACCAAGTCCTGGCTGTTCCGACAGGCTGGGGGCTGTTGAAATATCCAGCCCCGCCTCAATTGTGAATGTGCATTTTTAAATTCTTTGTACTGCCTTATTTATTTCCCTTTCCCTGTTTATTGTGAGCCGCCCGGAGTCCTTCAGGATTGGGCGGCATACAAAACTAATAAACACAAACACAAACACGCATGCATTTGTAACACACATCAAACAGAGCCAACAAGGATGGCTCTGATGTATGTTTCATCCATCCTGCCCCAAGCTTTGGGAAGGCATCTAGGTTTAAAGCCTTCCAGAATGCTATCCAGGTAAAAGCCATCTGGATCTCGAAGGAACCTCATTCCAAATGGCAGGTGCAATTTCTGAGTTTGTACAACTTGCTAAGCTGGTGTTTGTGTTTTGTGCATGTGATACTAACCAAAGCTAAAACTAACCAAGTTTAGTTGGTTGTATTAATGTAGCCACTTAGGTATTTCTTTGATTTGCCTGAGCGTGTCATGTAAAGTTATTCATTATGTGCTCCTAATATTATGTACAAATGTAACCCAGTACATTTTATATTTTATATGTTTTGATTAAATGGGAGTTTCAGTCAGAAGAACTTTGTTGGTACTTTCCAGAAGGGCTGAGTCAATAACCACCATGGCCTTTGATTAGGGATCTATTAGTGACCTTAGCAGCTGGCAATTGCCAGGTCCAAAGTACTTGCTAGCCATTGCTTATTAAATCCAGGACGATGGGATTTTTCCTCCATCTAAATTATCTCTAAACTTCACAGGGAGACTTCAGAGGGAAGCAGGCATGGTGCTAAATTCCACCAGGCCTAGAGAACTCTTAGGAGGAGTTCAATCCTTAATGCAAATACACATTCAAAAAAACTAACAAGCAATCACACTCTCTTTGTTCCTGGTTTTAAATCAAGAGTGTACAGGTGGCAAATTATAGCTGGGAGAGAATGGCAGTAGGAGGGCCCAGGATGTGAAGGAGATAGAGCAGTGATGCAAAGATATGGTGAGGACACACCGCACCCATGGACCACAATGGGTGTTTCTAGTTTCCCATCAAGGGCAAATAGCTTGGGTTTTTTCAACTGGTTTCTTCTTTCTTTTTAACTACTTTATAATATTTGGGGGGAGGGTGTTCTGCCACACCTACAGTGAGTCTTCCAGCAAAATGTGTGTGTGTGTGTTTTATTAAAAATATTTAGAATAGAAACATTCCATATTTCCCTAAACAGTGTGGGTGTAGGTACAAATATCTGTGCAATACCATCATTTACAACATCATTTACATTGATATTAATTTTCTAATCTTAGAATTATAAACAGTTAAACAGTGAACCTGTTCATTTTTTCCCTCTTAACATATCTTCTAATAAAAATGTAATAATCTTATTAAACAAAAAATTGTGGCGAAATTTGTGTTGATGAAACCTTAACCTTAACCAATCACTCTCTCTCAGCCTAACCCACATCACGGGGTTATTATTGTGGATAAAATAAGAGGAGGAAGGTGTGTTGGATGTCTTAGTGCCTTGAGTTATTAGTAAAAAATGATTTAAAAAGTGGGATGGATGAATGAGTTAAATAAATAACCACAGTGCTGTCAGAGGATACAAAACCTTGTGCTCTGAAATAGGAATCCATGGGTTTTTTTTCGTGGATTTGACCATCCTGGTTTGATGGGCTCTGAAGTGACTAATCCTGACTCTTATGAGACTCACTGATGTTGGGATTTTATACACACGCCAAAGAGTCTGGAAAGTATGTTATTTTGGAAAACAAATCCACAAAAATAACAGGGTTGTGTTCGTTCCTTCCTTTGTTCTTTTTTCCCTCTCACATCCTTGAGGACTAGAAACGATCCTTGGCTGTTTCCATTTCCCAGTGAGGAACTGGTGCTACCCCCACCTTTGAGTCAACATAAAATGACACAGGAGTAAAATTTGCCAATCCCATGGCCAATCCTTTTCCTACCTCATGCTGTTCTGAGTCACGGCTGTGTGATGTTGTCTTGATTTGTGAATCTAACAGTTGTGATAGATAACACACTATATAGGGTCTCTTGTGTACTTGCATTCACATGTTTCAGGAGGGGAGAGGAAACATCCACTATTCAGGTCAGAAGGAATGGGAGGGTCTGACTGGTTTCTCAATGCTGCTTTGTCTGCCCCCCCCCCCCAAAAAAAAACACTTTGTGTTGTGCCCCTTGCATTTAAAATAATGTGAAATAAATAGTTGGGAAGATGCCACGATAGAAACTGCTCTGGAGAAGAGAAGGGGTGTCAGGTGTGGGTGTGTGGGTGCCAAAAAATTAAAAATGACAGCTGTGGTGATATAATCAAAGCAGAGACTTTAGGAAAAGTGCAGAGAAGAGCAACCGGGATGATTAAAGAGGACAATGTTCCCAACACTTGATAGGTTTCATCCACACAATTGGTCAAAGTCACACTGTAGATGAGACAGAACCCCCAAACATCATGAGATACCGTAGTTAAAAAGAAACAGACAATGGAATGGACTAGGACAGGGGTCAGCAAACTTAAACACTCAAAGAGCCACGAAGGTCCTAACTGAAATCCCCCAATTCAGTTCTGTCTCCTAGCACAGCATTCAATTCTCTTCCTAGCATGGTGTCCTTTTTCCTCTGCCAACCAGAAGTCTGGTTCCCCCACCATAGAGTCTCTTCCTAGCACAATATCCTTTTTCCTCTGCCGACCAGACATCCAGTTCCCCCACCATAGTCTCCTCCTAGCACAGCGTCCTTTTTCCTCTACCTGTCCTAACCAAAAAGCCCTAACCCTATCAATTGTGGAGCCGACTGATCACAGGGAGCTGCAGCAGAGGGATGAAAGAGCCACATGCGGCTCCAGAGCTCCGGGTTGCTGACTCCTGGACTAGGACAATGATGGGGAACCTTTTCGGCACCGAGGGCCCAAACCTGGATGCGCATGTGCACCAGCCACCTGGTCTTCACACACGCCGGAGTCCTGGAAACTCAAAGACCACCTGTCCAGGGTACATACATGTGCCAGTCACCTGGTCTTCTGGTTTCCTGCCCGCACATACATGCTGGCCAGTTGGTCTTTGCGCATGCAGGAGCGATGGGAACCTGAAGACCAGATGGCCCGAAGACCAAAGTTCCAGGGCTCTGGCACACATGAACATCAGCTGGCTGGCATGCATGCGCGCACAAGAAACCAGAAGGGGAGCTGGAAACGCCGTGCATGCCCACAGGGAGGGCTCTGCATGCCACCCCTGGCACGCATGCCATAGGGTCGCCATCATGGGACTAGGGAAACCATGGGCCTCAAAATTAAACTAAGGAAATTAATTGCTGATGGGAAGAGAAAAAAAAAGACTGATTGAAAGAAAAAAGAGCAATGGACTTTCCCAGGGCAGAAGAAAGCAGCCATGAAGGCAGATTTTCATCATTTCATTCCTTTCTGAATTCCCTGAATGGGTTTAACCCTGCCCAAAGCCGAGAAGATAAGAAAGGAAGTCTACAGAATTTCCTAGAGATTTTTTCCGAGACTTCGTTTCAAGAGTGAGCAGGCGACAGAGACAGGTGCGACTGCTATAAAGAGGGTAAATTTCATATTGCAACCAAGAGCTTGTGAGGGGGTTTTCCCCCCCATGACTCAGATAAAAACGGAGTCAGGGTTTCAACCACCTTGCCTCCCCCAGCTACCCGATGGATGCTCCAGACACATGTCTCAGCAGTTTTAGCCATTTGGGTGAAGGAAGAACTCCATAATTGCAAGACTTCCTCAATCTTGCTCGTGTGTGTGTGTATACGCGCGACCGCTTCTGCGCATGCACAACCTGGACAGGAAGATTACCTGACGTTTTCATTCTTCATTGCAGCCCGTGTTTCTCATCGTTAGAGTTCTTAATCTCTGTGGACTTCAACTCCCAGAATTCCCCAGCCAGCATGGGGAATTCTGGGAGTTGAAGTCCAAACAGCTTAAATTTGCTGGATTTGAGAAACCCTGGCTGCAGAGATTTCCTATTTCTGTCACTGCCTGACAGAAGTGGCAGAGCTGATCCGCCTTTCCATTTTGCAATGATTAGGAGGAAGCACAGTGAATTTCCCCGAGTTCTTCCTTACGGTCATGGAAGAGGAATTTCCAGATTAATTCAAAATTTGGGAGAGTTTCCCTGTTTTGAGACTTATTTGGAATTGTTTTGCATAGAAGAGAACAGTTGGAGAAGAGCCCTGTAAATGCTTTCTATGGGATCCCGCATTTGTTCCCAGAACTACAGTTCCCAGCAACCCTGAGCAAAGTTCATTGCACAGTCGCCAGTGAGATGCAGAAATAAATATTACAGTTAGTCCTCGACTTACAACAGTTCATTTAGTGACCGTTCAAAGTTACAACGGTACTGAAAAAAGTGACATGTCCATTTTTCATACTTAACGCCATTGCAACATCCTCATGGTCACATGACCAAGATTTGGATGCTTGATAACCGGTTCGTATTTATGACAGTCTGCGGGGTCCCCAGATTGTGTGACTGCCTTTTGCAGCCTCCCGACAAGCAAAGTCAATGAGGAAGCAGATTCACTTAACAACTGTGGCAAGAAAAGTCGTAAAATGGGGCGAAACTCACTTAATAAATGTCTCCCTTAGCAACATAAGTGCTGGGCTCAATTATGGTCATAAGTCGAGGACTACCTGTAATACAGTATGCTGTAAAGCAGGAGTGTCAAACTCAAGGCCTGCGGGACAGATCCAGCCCATGAGGTACTTATATCTGGCCCTCAGGGCCACCCTGGAAACAAATACAAATACAATAGCAGAGTTGGAAGGGACCTTGGAGGTCTTCTAGTCCAACCCCCTGCCTAGGCAGGAAACCCTATACCGTTTCAGCAAAGCACTGGCCTGCAGTGCCTCCACCAGCAAAACTGGAGCTCCATTTTCACTGCCAGGGGGCTGCAGGAGGCTGTCCCTTTCAAAGAAGAAGGAAGGAAGGAAGGAAGGAAGGAAGGAAGGAAGGAAGGAAGGAAGGAAGGAAGGAAGGAAGGAAGGAAGGAAGGAAGGATATAATGAGAGTAAGAGAGGGTCTGAGAGAAATCCTGCCTTAGCTCTTGGCCACCAAGGTTTCAAGGTTTATTGTCATTTGTATGCCGCCCACTCCCTAGGGACTCTGGGCGGCTTACAGAGAAGACAAGGGGACATATAAATTTAAAAATAGACATACAATTTTTAAAAACTACACTTCATACAAACTGCTTAGAGTGGGGCTGGATAATAATGAACAGCCCCAGGCCTGCCGGAACAGCCAGGTCTTCGTAGCTTTACGGAAGGCCGGAAGAATAGTAAGGGTCCGGATCTCTACGGGGAGATCATTCCATATGGCCGGGGCAGCAACAGAGAAGGCCCTCCTCCAGGGAGCCGCCAACCGACATTGACCAGCCGATGGCACCCGGAGGTGGCCCAATCTGTGCGATCTTATCGGTCTTTGGGAGGTAAATGGCAGGAGACGGTTTCTCAGGTAGCCAGATCCTAAACCATGTAGGGTGGTTTACCACAGGTGTCTCCTATACAGGTGACGTAGAGATGGCCACGTCCACCCTGCCTCCCCTCCCCCCCCCCCGCCAAGGTCAGACACAACCCTGATGCGGCCCTCAATGAAATTGTGTTGGACACACCTGCTGTAATGGTACTGTATTTGGAAAGACTTTGGGAGTTGGGGTGTGTGGGTTAGACAAAGAGATGTTGCCAAGCAAACAATCAGATAAGGGGCCACAAAGGTTGCAACAGGATAGTTGATGGGATAGGAGGTTCAGTGAAGATCCTCCCTACTTCCTCAGGCCCAAAAGGAGACAAGGGAAGGATTGAACTTTCAGAATTGCAAGATTCGGTCAATGTATGTTTACCATAAACTAAAACTAGCTCATGTGCATGTGATTCCTATCTGGCTTATCCCATGAAGTTGACACACACTGGTTGGTGGCAGCTAGAATGCTGAAAACCAGAGATTGCTGATTTAGATGATTAATGGTTTTCTTAGGGTGCTTTCACAATTATTGCAATGATAAGCTGGCCCTTCCTTGTTCCTTATTTGCTGCCACAGCCCCACTTTCAACTGTGGGAAAATTGTATTTTCTGATTGGTACTTGGACATTCTTTCCTTCTGATAGTGATTCCTATGGAGAATTTGGTTGTATCTATGTGTTGGAAGAAATGCCCTTCTGGGTTCAGTTCCAAGTGGGGGAAAAGACACTGGAAACATGGAGGCTACTTGGAAAGATGGTTTAATGGTGAACAGGATCACATGGCTTGAGCCTGAACACAAAAGGGGATCACATGCTTCCAGATGTTGGGTGAAGAAGAAGAGAGAGAAGATGAAAGTTCCTGGCTTTATACTCTCTGTTTGGCCTCACCTCTCTGTTTCCTGTTCCTGTGTAAGAAATGTATTCTGATTGGTTGTCAGACTCCCATGGGGCCATGCAAGGGTAACTCTCTAGGCTGTGTTTTGAGTCCAAGTTTGGTTGAGTTCCCAGATGCTATGTGGTGAGTTTCTGTAGAAAGCGAATCCTATCTTTGTTATGTAAAGTAAAGTAACTCAGGGCCTCTAATGGCCCATCGAAAAGGTGGGGGCTATTAAGAGTGAGTTTGTTTCCTGCCTAAAAACATGTTTCTCCATTTCTGATCCAGGGAGATATAATATTCTGCCTTTTCAATATTTCCCAGGATATTTCATCTTTCTAGGAAAGGGGTGGGTGCTAACTTCCTACATATGTTTGTGGACAACAGAGGACATACTTTTAACACTTCAATTTACTATGTACTTATTTAGAAGATCTATTGATCTAATAAATTATACGTCTGAATAGAGAGAAATCATCATGAAAAGGATTGCAGTTGATCAAGTAATCACTTTCAAGCAGAGGTCAACTACAGGGAGCCCTTGATTTACCACAATTCATTCAGTGACCATTCAACGTTGCAATGGCATTGGAAAAAGTGAGTTATGACCAATTTTCACATAACCGTTGCAACATCCCGGTGGTCACAGAATTAACAATTGGATGCTTGGCAATTGAATCATATTTATGATGGTTGCAGTGTCCCAAGATCATACGATCACCTTTTGCAACCTTATGACATGTAAAGTCAATGGAAAAGCCAGATTCAATTAACAGCCATATTCCTAACTTAACAACTGCAATGATATCATTTAACAACTCTGGAACAAAATGTCCTAAAATGGGATAAAACTCACTTAACAACTGTCTGGCTTAGCAGCAGACATTTGGGGCGCAACTGTAGTCGTAAGTCAAGGACTAACGGCACTAAGACTCACCCACCTAGATTGACAGTTCTGTCTTCTCTTTTGGTAACATTGAACTGTAGATTTGGAAAGCACCACAATGATTATCCAGGAATATCTAGTTCAACTCTCTGCAGCAGGGGTGGGTTTAAATGTTTTTACTACCGATTTGGTGGGTGTGGCTAGATGGGGGAAATGTGACTGAGTGGGCGTGGCCAACTTGATGTTACTCACACACACTTTAGTCACATAACCCCCTCACCAAGCCATGCCCCTTGAAGCAGTGGCGAAAAGCAAAAATGCCCGTTTTTGTGAAAAGTGGGCAGAAAACGGGGCATTTTTTGCAAAAATGGGGGCATTTTTCCCTTCCCCCAGTCCTGCTGAAGCCTGCAGAATGCTTCTGGAGGCTGGGGGAAGGCAAAAACACCTCTGTTTTTGTGAAAAATGGGCCATTTCTCAGACCTCTCTGGGATAGGCATGCGCACACCATTAAAAGGGAGGAGGGGTTACATTTTTTTCAATGAAGATTGTTCTGCCCATGTGCAGAACAGAAAATAAAGATGGCCGAGCCCAAGATAGAAGCAGTACGGTCACGTGTCCGGCTGAGTTACTACCTATTTGGCCGAACCGATAGAAACCCACCTCTGCTCTGCAGGCAAACCAATAAAACCATCCATGAAAGATGACTTTCCAGCCTCTTCTTAAAAACCTTAACGATGGAGAATCCACAGTCTCCATAATTGAACTAGTTCACTTTTATGCTCATGTTCTTGAAGGATTCCATATGTATAATTTGGAAGATGGGTTATGTGCATTGTCAGTGAACAACAATTGGGCTGCCCTTATAGAGTATCTGAAAGCATCAGTTGGTGTAAAATAAGGCAGTGTGGACAATTATGTGTTTCTTGCAAGTTGCATTTGTTGCCAGTCTGCTTCTGGCTTCCATTCAAGGTGCTGTTTTTGACTTTTAAAGCCCTTCATGAGATGGGGGCAGGTTATTTTAGGGAATCTTCTAGGTTATATCTATCCATTATCCCATTAGGTCTGGCAAGAGAGGCATGTTACAGGTCCTATCTGCTAAGAGGTTTCATCTGATAGGATCCAAGAAGAGACCCTTATCTGCCATAATGCCCACTCTTGGATATTCCCCTTCCTCTCCCCCGGGTGAGATTAACCGTGACCCTATTTGGCCTTCCAGAAATCTTTTAAAACATATCTCTTTTTCAGCTGGCTTGGAAGTCCTATGGAAATAGGAAATCTGCAAAGTGATGGTATTATATGTGAGATTTTGCTGCATTCTCCCATCATCTTATTTATATTCTATGTTAATTGTCTTTATTACTTAAGATCTGTTTTAATTGTTTTTTTATTGCGTTTTGTCCAGAGTTACATCAGTGAGATGGGTGGTTATAACAAAGAAGGATGAGACTTAAAGCCCCCCCCCCAAAAAAAATCAGCTTTCAAAGGTATTTCCTGTTCAAGCCTGTTTTGACTATTTATGTGTATATTTTTTTTACAGCAGGCAAAAGTCTTATTCTAGGACATTTAATATAGCCGTAATTTAAATGTTACGCCTCCACTGACCTTTCTGAATATGTATTTTTATTTCTGCTCTTTTACTTTTTAGCTGCTTAAAAATGATTACTGGTTTCACATTCCAATTTTTTTAGCTGCAGTTTATGTAGTTTCAGTAATTATTTGCTGATTTTTTAAAAAAAAGACTCCAAAACATTTGTTTTGAACGGAAACTTTTTTTTCCCGAATCAAAAAATATTTTTCTTACTGGCCTTTGTATTTATTCACGGTTGGTTTAAAGGCTAAAATATGCTAGCGTTGGGTTTCTTTGCTTGTGTGAATGTGCACAATGGATTTGGCATAACATTTTATTAAATAAACAAAATCTCATTGGAAAGGCAAGTATTTTAAAAAGGAGAAGGGTGTGAGGATTTTAAGTTAACATCAGCACATAAAGTTGAAAGTCACAATGATCTTTGCCCTTGTCAATATGTGATAAACTTTAACTATTTCCCAATTATTAATTGCACAATAGGTTCACAAAATGCAACGATGCAAAGTTCACAAGAGATAACTTATTGGAATGAGATGATTCTGTGACAAAGGTGAGGATCATTTTCAAGATATTGAATTTCCGTTCAACGTTCTCCCTTTCACCCCCACAGTAAAAGCATACCGTTGTGACCCAACTCTCCAAACATGACAAGACTCTGAAGTTAACGCAAAGATTCCTTTATTAGGAACGCCGGCAGCACTGGCAAAAAGTTTCTCTCTCACCGCAGGCCAGGAGTGGGTTGCTGACGGTTTTACTACCGGTTCACAACTGGCGCACAACCTATGTGCTCTGTTCAATGTAAATGGTTCTTCGCACATGTGCAGAACAATTTACAGTGGACGGCGCATGCGCAGTCACAAAAAATCAAAATGGTAGCAGCCCAGCGATGGTGATGGAACCGGTTGGCGGGCCTGGCAGGCCTGGGTCGCTGCCGGTTCTGCGACCCTGGCCTGAATTCCACTACCGGTTGAGCCAAACCGGGAGCAACCCACCTCTGCCGCAGGCTAACAAGTCCAACCGGCCAGTTGTCTGCCACATCTATTCATCTCCGGTACCTGCTTTTTATCCCCAGAGCAATGGTGGGATTCAGCCAGTTTGCATCTATTCGGGAGAACTGGTTGGTAACTTTCTAAGCAGTTTGGAGAACCGGTTGTTGGAAGAAATCTCCTTTTGTTTTTTTCCACTTTACAGGGCTAATCCTGTAAGGAAGGCAGGAAGGAAACATTCTAGTATTGTTTCTAGCCTAATCTTTATTGCCCTGCTTACAGAAACTGCCTCTCCAGTTAACCCTTATTACACTGTAACAGCTAAGGCAAAGCGTCCATCAACCTGAATGACCTTGATTTGGCCACACCCACCCAGTCACATGACCACTGAGCCCCACCTACCCAGATGGTCATTAGGGCAGAGAACCAGTTGTTAAATTATTTGAATCCCACCACTGCCCCAGAGAGAGGGTGGGGCTTCCCTAGCAGCAGCGGCTCTTCCTTCCCAAGGATCGGCTCACGGATTTCCACTGCTAGCCTCTCCTCTGCCTTCTGTGCATCTGTGCGTCAGGCACTGGGCCCAGCTGTTCCTCCTCTTCCTCATCAGCTACCTCCAGACCTGGGGCTCTTGACTCTCCATCTGAAGGCTTACGGATGGCCCAGGCTCTGTTTCTCTGCCTCTCCCTGCCAGCTCCACTCCCTCTTCCTCCTCGAAGTTCTCAAGTTGCCTTGATGCTGAGCCTGACTCCCATGCCTCCTCCTCTTCTGATTTAGTTGCTGGGGGGACCGGTGGCCAACAGGCCACAACACATATGGGTGAAAGGTGAACTTGACTTGATTCATGGTGAGAATACAGACATACAGCAGGTTTGGTCAGCCTCTGGTGCAATTATTTTAAAACAGAGAGAAAAAAAAAACATGGCCAGTGTTAGCCGGGCTTCCAAAATGTTGTATATCTCAATAATATTCTCCCCGAACTGAGTTGCCTTTTTTTTTAAACAAGTCAAATTCCAGACATTTTAGTTTTTTCTCATAAAGATGTCCACTGATCTTTTTGGTTGGCTTCATCTGGGCCATGCTAACCGAATGCCCTTGTACCATAAATTTGCATTATCGCCACATAATCAGAGGTGGGTTCCTACCAGTTCGCACCTATTCGGTAGAACCAGTTCGTCAAATCTACCGAACCGGTTAGAAGAGGTTCCACCAGTGGACCCGGAAAGCAGGAAACACCTACAGAAGAGATTCCAAAAATTTTTGAAACCCATCACTGGTCCTTGGATATGATTATTCTACACTATCATGCTCATATTTGTAAAACTCAGTGCCTCTGTGAAAGGTAAGGATGACTACTGCATTTGTGGTGCAATCAGAACATTGCGTGTGTTGAAGTTGTTTTAACGCAAACCAAAAATGCCTTTTAAAAAACAAGTTTGCATCATATTCTTATGCATGCCAGTGCTGTGTGTGAGGTAATTTAAGGTGGTTCTGACAAGTGTCGTCGGCATCTTCATATCCGGTCACATGGGTGGCAAGCCACTCCCATCCGGTCACATGGGTGGCAAGCCACTCCCACAAAGGAGGCCACACCCACAGAGTAGGTTCGAACAATTTTTGAAACCCACCACTGCACATAATGTATTATTTTCTGTCCCTTTCTTGATATCTGGCATGGAATGTGACTTTGGCCCAAGTGAATCTACAACTTTATATATTAATTAAAGCCATAGTGCTGGATTTCTTTGACATTGCTAGTAAATGCAGTTATGTGAAAAAGTATTTTCCCTCCCTCCCCCTCTAGGTTTTGGGTATTTTTGTTTATCTTTGCTGTGGAATGTTAGCTGACCTTCATGTGAAATCCTACTGCAATCTCTGAGAGAAAAAACAGTGATTTATTATGCAAATCATCCATTGCAAAATCTTTGATTCCAAATTCGGAAGAAAGTGGAGCATCGTTCCAGGAAAAAGATACGTTTATTAGAAAATTGACCCAAAGATGCTTTTCCAAAGGGAAACTTAACTTTCTTAGGGTTTTTTTTTTTTTAACATTTCACTTCTCATCCAAGAAGCTTATTCGGAATTTCCTAGAGGAGAAGCAAAATGTTTTCAAAGCCAAAAAAAAAAAAAAAAGCAATAAAGTTTAGTTTCCTTTTGGAAAAGCACCTTTAAGGACAACTATGACTTGGATGATCGGGAATCTCCACAGACACAAAAGAATTGAATTCCTGGTATAGGCAACTCAATCATTTGTCATCTTCACATGCTTTCTTTTTCATTGGTTGGTTAATTGTTGCCTTGATAGTTCATAGAAAGAGAAAATAGATAGTTCATAGAAAAACCCTTCTTTCCCAGGAATTGGGCATGCACAGAAGTGAAAAATGTTCCCCAATTATCCCTTGTGGTTGGCTTCATGCTTATGGGTTATTTTTTTGCTGTTGTCATTTTGTGAAACCAAAATATGTTATTTAGCCTTGGGTTGATTCAGTCAAGGGCAAAAAAAGAACATCTTGTCTCGATCTGAGTAGGAATGGGGAAAATTGTGCTAAGGGAGACTATTTGCCAGGATTCACATAAGGAAATATATCAGTAGAAAACCTTTGTAACTGGATTAATCTTACCCTATCCTGCAGTTGACAGTAAATAAATGAGGGTTTGTTGGGGGATAAACGACTTATAGTTGTGCAACTTTTAAATGTGCTTGGAAGAAAGGCTGTATTATCATCTACACACCAAAAGTTGGCGATTATTGCATTTATTTCTTAAACAAAACTATCCAATATGTACCAGTGTGAAAAAGTAATCGTCCAAGCCTTTTTTAGAAATCAGTAGCACACTGGTGATTCTCCAGTTCATTAACAGGGAGCCTGAATATTTGTATTAGGAGGGTAGCAATTTTACATCTGAATGATTTAAATTATTGGGTGGATGCAGTCAGGCTTTACAGAATAAAAATAATGAGCCAGATGGTTCGGGTGAGTGGATAAGTGACGGAGAAAATGAACATCGACAGTGGAAATTTTGAGTAGTTCAGAGAACCGGGAAATACCACCTCTGACTGGCCCCGCCCCCATCTATTCTCTGCCTCCCGAGTCCCAGTTGATCGGGAGGAAATGGGGATTTTGCAGTTATCTTTCCCCTGGAGTGGGGAGGGAATGGAGATTTTACAGTATCCTTCCCCTGCCACGCCCACCAAGCCACACCCAGCAATCCATGCCCACAGAACCAGTAGTAAACATTTTTGAATCCCACCACTGATGTAGATGGTCATATTCCTACCCTGAGGATTGGAATGGGGCTTAATGAACTGTAGACACCCCCTTGGAGAGACAGACATGCATACACCAAAAAAAGTGAATTTACAATCTCTGGGGATTTTTTTGAAATTTTCCAGATTTCCAGACAAGCATGAAAGTGGGAACTAGTGGCCAGCTTCAGAATCTTGAGACTTTTTACATACGATTCTGCTTTGTAGTGTATGTGAATAATATAAGTCACATTGGACTTTCCTACCTCCCAGCCTTACAAAGAAGCCAGAGGAAGTTGATGTGAAAATCAATGTCATACCTAAAAAGAGAAGACTTGTTCGCCTCTTGTGGTTTCTCAGTCATAGTTCTCTCATTCACGCAAATGAAATAGTGGAAGAATTTGAATTTACGAAGTGAAAGGGAGAGGGAATTACAACAGAGAAGTTACATTTTCAATCTGAGTTTAGCAATCAGCAGCATCAGCTTTGCTCATGGGGAATTGACAGCTTTTGAACACTCCCTTCTACACAGATTCTTATAGCCGAATTGCTAGTGGCTATTGTCATCATAAGGGATGCAGACTAATACGCTGAGCTTTGTCAATCAGAAGGTCAGCGGTTCAGCGGTTCAGCGGTTCGAATCCCTAGCGCTGCGTAACAGAGTGAGCTCCCGTTACTTGTCCCAGCCACTGCCAACCTAGCAGTTCGAAAGCATGTAAAAATGCAAGTAGAAAAATAGGAACCACCTTTGATGGGAAGGGAACAGTGTTCCGTGGGCCTTTGGCATTTAGTCATTCCGTCCACCTGACCATGGAAACATCTTCGGACAGCACTGGCTCTTTAGCTTAGAAATGGAGATGAGCACCGCCTAATATTATTTTGCCCTTGTCCTGAATTCAAACAGGCCCATTACTTTTTTTCTTTGCAAAGACTTGCCTATTTGCTCCCAAAAGAACCCAGAGGAAACATTGCTGGCAGATGGTGGTTTATATCTGGATTATTGCAATGTGCTCTATGTGGGGCTACCTTTGAGGCGTATTCAGAAGATGCAATTGGTTTAGAACATGGTGTGTGAACAATTTTGGAGGCCCCCTCGGGTGGGATATTTACCCTGTTTCCCTGAAAATAAGACCTCCCTGGATAATAAGCCCAATCAGGCTTTTGAGAGCATGCGCTAAAATAAGCCCTCCCTGAAAATATTGTAACACAGCAGCAGCCAGGAGGTGACCACGCTCGCCACCTCCTGCACTTCAAAAATAATAAGACACCCTGAAAATAAGGCCAAGCACTTATTTTGGGGGTTCAAAAGGAAATAAGACCCTGTCTTATTTTTGGGAAAACACGGTAACACCACAATTACGCAAACAACTTAACAACTTTGACAAGAAAAGTTGCAAAATGGGGCAATATATACTTAGCAAAGGTCTCACTTAATAGCAGAAATTTTGGGCTCAATTGTGGTCAAGGACTACCGGTATTACGTTTTTGGAGTGGGGCCAGCAATGCTGCTATTGGCAAAATTGTGCGGGCAAAGTAAACATCTGGATTTGTTGCAGGGCCTGGTTCTTACAGTGGCATCATTTTTTCTTGTATCCCGTTGCTTGTGAGAATCTGCTTCAGGTTGAGTGGCAATGATAGGCCTGCCACCTGGTGTCTGAGAAAATGCAATGTCCTTGCCCAGTATTGTTTCTCGTGTACTAATAATATATTTGAATGACTTAACTCCAAACTGATGACACCCCAGGGCTGTTTTCTTCTTTCCAATTGTAGGAAGTTAACCCCACCCCCACTAAAAAATGAAATATCATGGGAAATATTGAAAAGGCAGAATATTATATTTCCCTGGATCAGAAATGGAGAAACATGTTTTTAGGCAGGAAGCAGACTCAGTCTTAATAGCCCACACCTTTGTCAATGGGCCATTTTAAAAGCCTGGGGCAGTCTATTCTACATAACAAAGATCTCCCCCCTTCAGCTCCAGGGTGATGGGATTAAGGCATGCTAGAATAAGTCCTTTACCCATCTTACCACAGGGCACCTGGGAAGAAGCAATGCTCAACCAAACTTGAATTCAAAACACAGCCTAGAGAATTGCCCCTGCATGGCCTCCTGGGAGTCTGACAACCAATCAGAATTCAGATCAAAGGCCAGAGAGGGCATAAAACCAGGAACTTTTAGCATCTTGCTCTCTTTTCTTCTTCACCCAACATCTGGAAGCATGTGTTCCCCTTTTTCTGTTCAGGAGTTCAAGCCATGTGATCCTGTTCACCATTAAACCATCTTTCCAAGCAGCCTCCATGTTTCCAGTGTCTTTTTCCCCACTTGGAACTGAACCCAGAAGGACATTTCTTCCAACACATTCAACTCCCTATGCTAAAAGTGATCTCGGATACTGTGTTGATCAGGAGACAGGGAATGAAATCAATTAAAACTTTTATTGTTCTAAGGCTACTATACATATTGGAAATGTGTTGACATCACTGTAGCGATAAACAGAATTATGTAGAAAGTTAGCACCCATCCCTCTCCTACAAAAATGAAACATTTTGAGAAATATTAAAAAGGCAGAACATTATGATGAGAAATGGAGAAACATGCTCTCACCTTCCTTAACAGCCCACATCAGATGTCAGCACTTAAGAGATAAAGAGATAGCTAGCTCTATTCATAAGCAAATTCCCAGCAGCAAGGTTTGAACAAAGGTAGGGCTAGAAGGAATTGCCCAACAAGGCCCTTCATTGCATCAGCAGACCAATCTTCAACTAAACGTGGCTCAGACAATCTCCTAGGATTTGTACATGGCTCCATGGGACTCTGACAACAGCCAATAGAATGCATGTTCTTGCACAGGAACAGAAAGCTCAAGCGCAAAGCCCAAGGGAACCTATAAATACCCCCCACTCTCAACTCCATGTGTTCAGCTGCACCAGAGCCACCCATGTACTTCTACTTCACCATTAAATCATCTTTCCAATCAGCCTCCATGTTTCCAGTGTCTTTCTCCCAGCTTGGAACTAAACGAGATGGCTATTTCTTCCAACAATTATAACTTATAGTAGAAGAACGTATGTGTCCCTGGAAACCTGCTGTTACTTTTTCCATTTTCCCATAAGATACAGTGATAGATGAATATAAAGTCATAAAATGTAAAGGCACTGCATTCAGTTTTGGTCGCCACGATGTAAAAAAGATGTGGAGTCTCTAGAAAGAGTGCAGAGAAGAACAACAAAGATGATTAGGCTAAAACACATGAAGAAGCGTTGCAGGAACTGGGTATGTCCAGTTTAATTAAAGAAGGACCAGGGGGAGACATGATAGCAGTCTTCCAATATCTCAGGGGTTGCCACAAAGAAGAGGGAGTCAAGCTATTATCCACCTGAAGGTAGAACAAGAAGCAATGGGTGGAAACTAATCAAGGAGAGAAGCACCTTAGAACTGAAGAGACATTTCCTAACAGTTACAACAATTAATCACTGGAACAACTTGCCTCCAGAAGTTGTGAATGCTCCAACACTGGAAGTTTTTAAGAAGAGGTTGGATAACCATTTGTCTGAAGTGGTGTAGAGTTTCCTGCCTAGGCAGGGGGTTGGACTAGAAGACCTCCAAGGTCCCTTCCAACTCTTCCTATTCTATTCTATTCTATTCTGTTCTATTCTATGATGTTCCTGATAGTTTGAAGTCGATGTTTGTGACTGCTAGAAGGAAAATCCATCTGGTTCACTTTCAAGCTGGGAGAAAGATGCTGGAATCAACATGGAGGCTGATTGTGAAGAAAGTTTATTGACCAAAACAATGAAGAAAGTATGCAGTTCTGGGTCAGCTAAACAACTAGCTAGGTGAATGCCAGGATTTTTCACAGATCCTGAAATGCTGCTGGTGTGTGTGTGTGTTTTGCAATGAAGGGGGTTGTGTTGGGCAATTCCTATTGTGTCTAATGGGTTTTGTCCTGTGCTGAATCTTGGGTGAGGGGCTGCTTTCTAATCCTACCATTCTACTTTTGTTAGCTGTCAAACGTGGCTGCAAGGAGTTTCAAAATATCTTGCCTTGAATGGATTTCTGCCTGCAGTATTTGCTTTGCTTATGAATAGAGCCATCTAGATAGTTTTCTTCCTCTTTCAATAAGCTCTCTATCTCCTTAAGTGCTGGAATTTGCTGGGAAAAACTGGGGGCTGTGTTCTGTCTCTAAGAGCATGTTTCTCCATTGCTCCCTTTGGGGAAATATAATATTCTGCCTTTTTAATATTTCCCAAAATATTTCATTCTTCTGGACGAGGAGCCTCCCATGTCTCTGTCTCTCTGTCTGTCTCTGTCTCTCTGTCTGTCTCTGTCTCTCTCTCATACACACAGACACACAGACACACAGACACACAGACACACAGACACACACACACACACACACACACACACACACACACACACGGCATTATAATGCAAAGAATATGGAAAAGACCAAATATTGGAACAGAAAGAAAGGAAAAAAAGAGAAAAATAAGACAAGATAATACAAAAAAAAAGACTGCTACAACTATGCTCAAAAAAACCCCATGATAACGAACAAAGAAAATTGTAACGTATATTTTGTATAGATTCAGTGGGACATAAATAAAGCCCTCGCTTTTGCTGAGTATGTGGTTGGATATTATGAACTGCATAGGAAAAGATTCTTAAAAGTTTATTCTTGGTTTCAAAAAAAAAAAAAAACAGAGAAAGAGAGAATGATGCAAATCTAGACTATTGTGCAGATTTAGCACCATCGTGTGGTGTGAGCGAGAAACACAAAGGCAAAAAAGGTTTAACAAACAGCAATGGGATAAAAAGTCATCACTACCATCAAAAAATGTTCCAGGAATTAGAAGGTGGGGGAAAATATACATGCTTATTTAAATATTATTGTTCATGTTTAATTTGCAAAGATCAAAATCATGAAGCACAATATTACCCATTACTGCAATTATGGATTTGCATTAATAGTGATTCAGAAATATGAAGTTAGAGAGTTAATTAAATGAAAGCATCGGAATGTGTAAACACATTTCATGTTACTATGACTTTTGTTTGGCCATAACTGTTCAAGGATCTCCAAGGTAAATTCCATGCACCAATGGCTAGAAGCACTCTATGAGGAATATGGGCAATTTCTAATATATCACATCTCAGATAGATGGATGGATGGATGGATGGATGGATGGATGGATATATTGATAGATAGTTGATAGATAGATAGATAGATAGATAGATAGATAGATAGATAGACAGACAGACAGACAGACAGACAGACAGACAGACAGACAGATATGAAATAAATAAATCTTACTGTAAAACAGATGAGAGTTGACTTATCTGTAGAGTAGAATAGATTACGTAGAATAAAGTAGACATGAATGTTTTAGCACAAAACTATGTTTTGCACTCAACTTTATATGAGTGAAGGAAGTTACAGATAGAAGTGGTTGGAAAACACACTAAACACATGTTGCCAAGCAGAGCAGATGTTGTATTGTATAGTAGTTAAGGCATTGGTCTAGGATTGGGGAGACAGCCTAGTTCAAGTTTACATTCATTCACAGAAACTCACTGAGTCAAACTTTTGTTTAGCCCAAATTAGTTCAAGGACTAATATTATAAGGCAGGGGTGTCAAACTCGCGTCATCACAGCATTGTCACATGACATATTGGGACTTTCCCCCCCTTCACTAAACCGGGCAGGGGTGGGGCTAGCAGGTGATGCATCCGTCCCGTGGACCTCATGTTTGACACCCCTGTTGTAAGGTAAAGAAAAGGAAGATTTTCAAATTAAATTACTCTGTGCTTTTAGAAGCTATAAGTCTTATTAATAACAACCACCAACTTTTCCTGTTGATCTGGATCTGGTTGCTGACTGTTCTACCTTTCACCGCAATGATTGGGTCTTAGAGTCTATTTTACTTGTGGCCCTTACTGGAATCCTGTCCATGGGATGAGAACCTAAAGAGCTGCTGGCATAAGAATTTATTGTTTGCTTTTTGGTTCTTATCTGTTTTCAAGCTGATGGGTATTTTGTGATACAGGGAATTGCAGGCCTTGGAATGAAATGAAGCCAGGGTCATAAAGACAAAGCTAAAGCCGGAGTTGCTACAGGGGTGGGTTCCTGCCAGTTTTAACCTCTTCTATAGAAGAGGTTCCACAAATCTACAATGCCGTTTAGAACCGGTTCCAGCTCCCTCCCCCCACCCATCCACCCATCATCAAGTTGAAGAGCGAGAGGAGGAATTCTGGGAGTTGAAATCCACAAGTCTTAAAGCTGTCAAGTTTGAACACCCCTGGGGGTTTTTTTTCTAAAGGGTTAGGGGTGCAAGGATCTTGTAACTTGACAGCTTTAAGACTTGCGTGCTTCAAATGCCAGAGTTTCTGAGCCAACATTTTGGTTGCTAAGCAAGAGCATTGTTAAGTGAGTTTCACCACATTTTACAACTTCACCACGCCTATCCAGTCACATGACTGCCAAGCCACTCCCACTTGGTCACATGGCCAGCAAGCCACTCCCACCCAGTCACATGGCTAGCAAGCCACTCCCACAAAACAGGCCACAGCTACAGAAGAGGTTCTAAAAAATTTTGAAACCCACCATTGAGTTGCTACCATGTTTTGGTGATGTTTCAAAATGCTAGGGAGGGCAGATTAAAAAGGTGAAAGACTCGGTTCACAGACTGTGTATTGTCATCTTCTCTAACATATAAGAAAATGCATATTTGTGCTATAGCTTCAGAGCAAAGTATTCCTTCCAGATGTTTCTCAGGCACAATTTGTTAATGCTGCTCAACACATTTTATGTTTGCATTTGCAATCATTTTTATTCAGTGCAATGGACTTTAAAGAAAGTTTCATGGATAAGAAATCGCATATGCTCCCTCCCAACCTCAGCCTAGGAAGGAAAAGAAAATATCAGGAACAGGCTTGTGATTGAGCATGTGATCCTTGCATTTACCAAAGTTCTGAAGTAGCTGGAGTAGGTGGTTGAATAACTTTGATTTTGCAACCATTTCTTCAACAGTTTACAGCAGGGGTGTCAAACTCACGTTGTCAAGGTGGCATCACGTGATGTATGGGGACTTTCCCCCCTTCACTAATCCTGGTGTCAGGCCTGTAATTATGTTCCTTTTAGGATCTTTGGCCTGCCACACTTTCTATTATTTCACTATGCTGTTTCATTAGTGTAGTAATTGGGAGGGGGGAATAGAAAGGATTAGAATTGTGGAATATGTTGTTGTCATTCTTTTCTAGAAGCACAAGGTCATCTTTTGTCTCTGCACCTCTGCACCTGACCGGAACCAGCTGGGTGGAGATGCCAGCGTGGCCGAAGAAGATTGGACCATGTGATGGATTTATGGGTGTGGGGATAACATCATGAACTTTCAACTGTGTGGAATTCCAGGAAGTTTTCAGATTTGGGATTCCACAGTTCATTGCCAACATGTCTGTCTTATTAAATTGGAACTTTAAGGTTAGCTCTGCCTTGGACTCTGATTTAATTCTGCATGATATTTGGAATGCTGACACCTAGTGTCTTCCAACAGAATGATGACTGAACCGCTTGCTGGAGATTCAGTGAATTTCCATCCTGACATACTTGGAGGTTACGAGAATGCTGAACCAGCATTCTAAGCCAGTCTTTCTCAAACTTAGCAACTTTAAGAAGAGTAGACTTTGATTCCCAGAATACCCCAGCCAGCTGGAAGTTTAAGTCCATGCCTCTTTATGTTGCCAAGGTTCAGAAACACTGATCCAAGATAGGTTTACCAGTTATGAAAGGATGAAAGAGCCAGAGTAGGAAAAACAGACACAAAGGTTATCCAATAGGATTGTGGCTAAGAAAGCTGGGACACTACAGAGTGTCTTTCCTGCCAACACAAATGACATCAGTATAAAAGCAACAACAGCTGGATTTATTGGCCACTTGAAAATCTATTAGCCAGTGGTTCGTTTAATCTTTTAAAAATGCTCTGGATTTTATTCTTTATGTTACTTTATGCTGTGATTATTATATATTCTTTAAGTTTTGTGGTTGATGTATAGTTACCGTTTTGTTTTTCCCTTAACTTTTTGCAATACCTTATGTTTGTACAGGGACGCGGTGGCTAAAATGTTGAGCTTGTCGATCAGAAAGGTCGGCAGTTCGGCAGTTCAAATCCCCAGCGCCACGTAACTGAGTGAGCTCCCGTTACTTGTCCCAGCTTCTGCCAACCTAGCAGTTCGAAAGCATGTAAAAATACAAGTAGAAAAATAGGGACCACCTTTGGTGGGAAGGTAACTTCGTTGCGTGAGCCTTCAGTGTTTAGTCATGTGGCCACATGACCATGGATTTTAGCCATAACTGTTTTCCACATAGCTTTGGCAGAACAAGACATCAAGCAAGTTTCCTCTTAACAAATTTTCTATATATATATATATATATGGCTGTGTGTGTATATGTTCTAGCATAACTCTGGAACGCCACGAGCAATTTCAATCACACTTGGTACACAGGTGACTTACTCTCTGGAAACAAATACTGAGCCTTGAAGAAGTGAGTATGAGTCAAAAGCAGATGAATTAATTGCTTTCCATATTTATACAAATGGTGCTCAATAATATTCGCAGAGCAAAGCACAAAGCAATAGTATGCACTAGAAAATTAAAATTGTCATAATAAAGAAATTTCAAACAGATAAATTAGGCGGAGATCTGCAAATCAGTTGAAGAAGCAAAATGTCTACGGACATTCTTAACCATCCGGGTTATGGTTGTCCCAAAGGTGCTTTTTCCAAAAAGCAACTGAATTTTCTTAGCTTTTTTTTTTCTTTGAAAAGATTTTTTTCTTCTTGGATGAGAAGTGAAATGTTTTCAAAGAAAACAACCAAGGAAGTCTTTTTTAGGGGGCGGGGGGGAAGCATATTTAGGGACATTTGAAGAGATAGTTTGCAAGGAGCTAGCCAAAAGTCAAAACTTATCCCAGGCTGGATAAAGCTCCTTGAAATGTTCCCTCACATTATCTGACTCTACAGATCTAAATTTTATCACAATTATCATATAAGTGAAGGAGTCAACACCATCTGAATAGGCTTCAGTACATATGACTGCTCCACTAGTGGGATTAATTTTTTTTTTTAACTGCCGGTTCTGTGGGCGTGGTGTGGCGTGGCTTGGTGGGCCTGGCAGGGATAATGCAAAATCCCCATTCCCTCCCCACTCTGGGAGAAGGATACTGTAAAATACCTATTTCCACCCGACTCCAGGGCAAGGATACTGTAAAATTCCCATTCCCTCCCTACCACACTAACGTTCTTTCCAGCTCTGTTCTCCTGTGCAGGGCAACAGAAGGAAACCCAGCTGATCAGCTGGGACTCAGGAGGCAGTGAATAGGGGGCAGAGCCAGCTAGAGGAGGTATTTGCCGGTTCTCTGAATTACTCAAAATTTCCGCTACCGGTTCTCCAGAACCGGTCAGAACTGGCTGAATCCCACCTCTGGACTGCTCCACCCAGTACATTTATTGGCAGTTTCTTTGATGTGCCTTCTATGTACACACAAGAGAACTTAGATAACACAGGAGGCCTCCAAAGAGAGAGAGAGAGAGAGTCCTGAGCCTTCAAGGTCTTCAAATTAGTCGAATTATAATATTCCTCTCACAATTGCTGTTCACGTAAGATGCAGGGTGAGTACCGAGAAAGAAGTAGAGAAGGAAGGGACGACAGGTTTCTCTTTCATCATCCCCTACCTTTAAACTGCTTTCCCTTTTTTAAAGTGACTCACAGCTGTTCCTGCCCCGACTGCCAAGTTCCAATTTTCTACTGGTTAAACTTTTCTGTTACAATGCACAATGGCTCTGAAGGAGGAAGTAGGTCCAAGTTAATCCATTTTTATTTGCTTCACTAACATTTAAAAGGGACGGAGTCAGCCGAGCCTGTCACCCCTCTGAGAATAAGATGAAGATGATTAATACAAAATAAGTGTGGATTGCATCAAATCCTAGCAACCATCAGCACCATCAGATTTCAATGGGAAGTGAAAAGGGACTCTTCTTTAGACTTTCCACACTGCTCTGCTTTTCCTTGTTCCCTCAATTCCTTCAAGATGGTTTAGTTATCTCTCTGCTGAAGAAGTGTAGCCTATTTCACTGGCTGGTCCCCAAATAGCTTTTAAAGCCACCCCAAATGTTCCAGTTGTCCTGAGTTGCATTGCATTTAATTGTTCCTCTATTTATTCCTGCCTTTGATGCACAGTGCACGAAGGAGCTAGCAACAGCCCCCCAAAGAACACCCTCTCCTTGCCTGGAGATGTGTGTTAATGATATACAAAGACACCAGGAAGAAGCAACCAAAGGTGAAACATCATGTCTGAGCATGCTGCTTTTCTGGGCCAGCTGCTTATTATCCTCAGGCAGGCTGTCACTTTCACTATCCATTTTTTCTGCCAAGCAAACTAAGCCTGTTTGTTTTTCTGGGACTTCAAATTTAACTTCCAAGAACAGAGGGGAACTGATGAGAGAACAGTTCAGAGGTTTCCCCCCCCCCAACCTCCCTCACACACACTTTACAGAGGCATTCCGGCTGCCGCTTTGTTGACTGTTTGATGGTGGAGTATGATAGGCCTCTTTTTCTATGCATTGTTATAGCTAAAGAGGCTTACAATTGATTAAATTTTGAAACGTTCATTTATTTGTTGCACTCAGTTCAGGAGTGGACTCTGTACAGATAGTCCTCCACTTACGACCAGTTGCTTGCTGACAGCTTGAAGTTATGAACTCCAAAAAACTAGTTTCAACCAAGATTCTAAGTGCCATGATCATATCAGAGCTGAAGCTTCTTAGATGAGAAGCAAAATGCCGTCAAAAGAAAAAACAAGAAAGTCCAGCTGCCTCCTGAAAAAGCACCTTTGGGGGCAACCATGACCTGGATGACTGAGAATCTGTTTGTGGCCCACTAGCGGCCAGCAGAGCTGGTGGCAGACTCAGACAGTGAGGAGGTTGGGGAGAAACTGGGCCAGTCCTGGAGTCTGGGGAAGGTTCTGATGAAGGTTCTGAATCAGAGGCAGAGATGCGGCTAGCGCCGTCCGACAGTTATCAACTGCCGGAGTCGGAGATCAGTGGGGCAGAAGAACAGCTGTAGCCTGTTCCCAGTGTGCACATGTGCAGAGCTGCCAGGAGAAGGGAACAGCTAAGGAACAAGGACTGACTCTGGAGTAAAGTCACAGGTGGACGGTGAATGGCCCCTCCCATAGGGAATAAAGAGGAGCAAAAGGGGAGTGGAGTTTGCAGGAGACAATTTGTTCGTTTAATTAGTGTGAAGATTTGTTCATGACTCTCAGAGACTCCTTGCTAAGTATTTTCTTGTACATCGTTGCATTTGGAAGATATCGGCCTGGCAGCTCTCCAAGCCTGATAAGGTCTGTGGTTGTAAATGTAAATTCACCCTTGAAAGACTGTTTGCCGGGACTTTGCTGGATCTGAATGAGGGGAATTCACATTAGCTTAATAAAAAGGGGTTTTGTCATGATTTTTTTTAACCTGGGTCAGAACAGAATCTCTACAGATGACTGCAAACAAATTTAATCATTTTTTTTTAAGGCAGCAAATATACATCCTCCGCCTCTTCTTTTCTCTACAAAAACAGCCCTGTCAGGTGGGTTGAGCTAAGAGAAATTGATTGGCCCAAAGTCACCCAGTCAGCCTTTATGCCTAAGGTGGAACTAGAACTCACCATCTCCTGGCTTCTAGCCTGCTGCCTTAACAACTAGACCAAATTGGCTCTCCAGTTTTATTCTCATCATGCACCACATTAAAAAAAAAAAAGGTTTTACCTTATTACTATTTGTCCCTCTTGATGCCAAACTCTTATTGTTTCACTAGTTCCTCTCTTGTTCCACTTCATCCTATTTGTTGCAGGGCCTTTTTAGAAGTCTGAGAGACTTCTAAAAGTCTGGAATAAAAAATATCCCCTCTTTAACTTTCCCCTTTTTAAAAAAATTCTAAGTCAATGCAAAACAAATGTAATTTTTTTTTCTTCCACCTGAAACGAATTCTCCCATAAGGAGGAGCATAAGGAAAACTCGAAATATTTCTTAAGAAGTCCCTAAGGAGGTGTGCATAAGCGCACCAGTGTGTCTACCATCCCTGTCCTACTGTCCCCATTTATATGAACTCTTTTTATGTGTTTATAGCTATGTTTTGCTTATGTATATCCACTTGTTTGTGCCATTTTTCCATGTGTTTTCATACTTGTTTCCTTGTACTTGTTGACAAATAAAATAAATAAATAAATAAATATTGAGCTATCTGACACCCATTCCCAACATGGCTGACTTCCTGTCTACCCTCTGCAGCCACCCCCCCTCTTCCTTTTATAATGACCTTCCCAACATGGCCAACTTCCTGGCTACCCTCTGCTGTCAGTCCCCCTCTTCCTTCTATAGTGACTGTTATGTTCCAGTGTGAGGTGAGACAATTGGTCAAAGCTAACAGTCTTTATTGCTAACATTGGAGGCTAACAGTAAGCACTAGTATGATAGCTAGTGTGGTTGCTGGGCTAACAGGAGCAGCAGCTGCCAGGCTTTTGACAGCTCCTTATATAGTGGCACCAGTTTCTCCTCAACCAATCAGGGTTCAGCAGCTTCTGTGTCAGGCATGGATCAGAGGGAAGACTGGACACAGCAATGACCTTCCCAACATGACCGACTTTCTGGCTAACTTCTGCAGCTGATCCCTGTCTTCCATTTATAGTGACCTCCCCAACATGGTCGACTTCCTGTCTACCCTCTGCAGCTGTCCCCCTCTTCCTTTTATACTACCCTCTGCAGCTATCCCCCTCTTCCTTTTATAGTGACATTCTCAACATGGCCAACTTCCTGGCTACCTTCTGCAGCCATCCCCCCTCTTCCTTTTATAGTGACATTCTCAACATGGCCGACTTCCTGTCTACCCTCTGCAGCCATCCCCGTCTTCCTTTTATAGTGACATTTTCAACATGGCCAACTTCCTGGCTACCTTCTGCAGCCATCCCCCCTCTTCCTTTTATAGTGACATTCCCAACATGGCCGACTTCCTGTCTACCCTCTGCAGCCATCCCCGTCTTCCTTTTATAGTGACATTTTCAACATGGCCAACTTCCTGGCTACCTTCTGCAGCCATCCCCCTCTTCTTTTTACAGCAGGGGTGGCAAACTATTGCCCCTTTATGGTTTCTGGCACTTCAGCTCCCAGAATTCCTGAGTCAGCATGGCTGGCGGGCTGACTTCCTGTTCGTTCTCCGCAGCCATCCCCTTTTCCTACCAAAGTGCATTGAGCACCAAACAAACAACCAGAAACTGGACATTTTTGCGTCAAAATGCACCAAGTACCAAATTCAACTTAATTTTGAAGCAGTGGAGTACCAAGATATCAGGGTGCTGAGTTAAAGCATTGAGGAGGAACGCATGACAACCATAAAGATCCCTGTTTCCTAAAGAAGGTCTGTATATCCTGTTTGCATGATACCCTTTCCTGAACTAATGCAGGTGGTCCTCGACTTACGACCACAACCGAACCCAACATTTATGTTGCTATGTGAGACATTTGTTAAGTGAATTTTGCCTCATTTTACGACCTTTCTTTCCCACCGTTGTTAAGTGAATCACTGCAGTTGATAAGTGAGCGACCCAGTTGTTAAGTGAATCTGGCTTGCCCACTGACTTTGCTTGTCAGGAGGTTGCCAAAAAGTGACCACATGACCCCAGGATACCTCAACCATCATAATTACAAACCAGTTGCCAAGCATCTGAATTTGGATGAGGTGGTCAAGGGGCTGCTACAAAGGTCATAAGTGTGGAAAATGGTGATAAATCACTTTTTTCAGTGCCGTTGTAACTTTGAATGGTCACTAAATGAACTGTCGTAAGTCAAGGACCACCTGTAATCTCCTGTTGTGCCATGTAGCTGGAAGTGTAGTAATTAATTAATGAATTAATTAATTTTCTTCTTCCTTTATTATTTTCACAAATTTCAAAGTGGCAAACATATCCAATGTACCTTCCTTCTATTTCCCCCACAACAGCAACCCTGTGAGGTGGATTGGGCTGAGAGAGAGTGACTGGCCCAAGGCCACCCAGTTGGTTTTCATGGCTAAGGCAGGACTAGAACTCACAGTCTCTTGCTTTCTAGCCTGCTGCCTTAATCACTGAGCCGAATTGGTTCACCTTCGCTTTGTGGCAATCTTAGCAGTATCCAGCCTTTTCCTTACCTTGAGTCTTTGAAATCAATTGCACCATTAGAATTTGGAAAACTGATTTGTTTTTTTTGTTTTTTTAAATGGTTTCCAAACAGTCAAGTTTTCAAGATTGAATCTGGGTTCTGTATGATATAAATGTATGGTCACATTTTCCCCTACAATGCAGTTCTTTGTATCTCTAAGCTAGATTTCCTGCCTTCATACGTGTCAAATTCTCACTGCAGCGCCTGAAAGAAAACTGTGAAGCATCAGAGATGAACTGGAGTAAACTCCAAAAGGCCATTTCCCCAGGCCACTTGCCCATCCCAGCAGCACAACTGTTCATTGGAGCAGGTTTCAACAGTCTATTTCCTTCTGCCAGTTTTATAGCTTGGTGGGCCTGCAACCAGATGCACCAGCCTGCCCATCAGCCTGCCTGTATTTGGTCCAGGGGTGGGATTAAATTTTTTTTAGCAACTCGCTCTCTGCCCAGTTGCTGGGCGGGCGAGGCCCTCGTGGGTGTGGCCTACTCAGCCTCCTGCACCATGGGGGGGTGCGTTTTCACCCTCCTCAGGCTCTGGAGGCTTTCCTTGAGCCTCCAGGAGGGCAAAAACAGCCTGCCCTGGACTCCGGAGGCTCTCCAGAGGCTGGAAATGGGGCTGTTTCCAGACTTCTGGGAGGCCCATTTTTTGCTCCCTCAAGAGTCTCTGTGCGGGCCCTGCACTTACCTTGCATCCAGAACGGGCTTCATGGAGACTCCTGAGAAGGGCAGATTGGGCGGGGCCAGCCAGTCCTTGCAACTACCGGTTCAGTGAATTAGATGTAAAATTAGCATCCGGTTTACCTGAACCAGTTCTGTCCCTGGTTTGGTCTGATCAAGGATCTTTGGTATCAGCTTTTTGAGCTGCTCCATCTCAAGTGCAACAGGAAGACTTTGGGGGGTGAGGCACTTTTGGATGTCACCAAGAAGAAGGAGTGGTGAAAAAGGGAAGATCTAAGGGGAGACACACACCGCTTAGCATAGAAAATTGGAGTTTTAGCATCACATTGTGCAAAACAGCGGGTCTTTAACCCCACACTGCTCATGCAGGCTTCCCTTGGACAATAAGCAAATCCTTGCCAGAATTTATTGGCCTAGCTGACATCTGGACTGAAGATGCCAGGCTCACACAAAAGCATTCAAATTACTAGAGAATGCCAACATCTGGAAGTCTCCTTAGAAACACATCTGTAACCCCAAACCCACCCAGATTTCCTTCTGTGCCTGTTGATATTTTAGTGATTAAGACCCAATTCAAATGGAAAACAAAGAGGTGAGAAAAACAGAAGGGCAGTGTGCTAGTCACTCTTAAATCAATCAAGCTGAGTAGAGCATTTGCCTACTTGAACTAATTTAAGTTATTTCTCTTATACTTGGGTTTGTGGAAAGGCCCTGAGCTAAGTAAGGTAAAGGTAAAGGTTCCCCTTGCACATATGTGCCAGTCGTTCCTGACTCTAAGGGTGGCGTCATCTCCGTTTCAAAGCCGAAGAGCCAGCGTTGTCCGAAGATGTCTCCGTGGTCATGTAGTCGGTGTGACTAAACACCAAAGGCGCATGGAAAGTTGTTACCTTCCCACCAAAGGTGGTCCCTATTTTTCTACTTGTATTTTTACATGCTTTCGAACTGCTAGGTTGGCAGAAACTGGGACAAGTAACACGAGCTCACTCCATTACGAGGTGCTAGGGATTCGAACCGCCAAACTCCCGACCTTTCTGATCGACAAGCTCAGCATCTTAGCCACTGACCCAACGCGTCCCTTATGAGCTAAGTAGAGAATCAGAAATCCCAGCAGTGACCAACTTTGGGTTACATCTGCCTCCTCCATAACTCACGAGCTTATTTTAGCATATACTGGGGGAAACCATAGCTTTGGCTATACGGACCTTTGTCGGCAAAGTGATGTCTCCAGTTTTTAATATGCTAAGTTCGCCACAGTGTTCCTTCCAAGGAGCAAGCATCTTTTCATGCAGGAGTAATGGTAATCCCCTATCTCTTAGGCAGAGAAAGCCAATCTCTTTGTTCTTGTGCAGAAACCACGAGACTATTCTTCTTCTAAATGTAAGAGGAAGAGGTAGTTCAGTCAGAATGAAAGAATTAGGAAACATGGTCCTGATGTTCTTCATCTTCAGAGCCGAGGTGGCGCAGTGGTTAAATGCAGCACTGCAGGCTATTTCAGCTGACTGCAGTTCAGCAGTTCGGCTGTTCAAATCTCACCAGCTCAAGGTTGACTCAGCCTTCCATCCTTCCGAGGTGGGTAAAATGAGGACCCGGATTGTTGTTGGGGGCAATATGCTGACTCTGTAAACCGCTTAGAGAGGGCTGAAAGCCCTATGAAGCGGTATATAAGTCTAACTATTGCTATTGCTATCTTTCCAGGACTGAACGGACAACATATTCACTGAGCAGTAGTGGGATCTTCCCGGTTTAACAACCAGTTCGGTGATCGTGTGTTTTGCTGTGCACATGTGCATAGTCTTACCAAAACTTACCTTCCACGTTACTTCTTGGGGAGTAACTCAGTTGAGGGTGGGTGAGCAGGCCCACCTTATCATCGGAGCGAACCAGTTCACTCTCAGCTGATCATCGGAGCTACTGTTCGCCCTAACTGGTCTTAACCGGCTGAATTCCAACCCTGTCACTGAGCCACTTCTTTATAAAGACACTGAATTTATGCCTATCGTTCTTTATCCTGTCAGCAGTCCCCCAACAGCTGGGGAGCTGTTCCCCAAACTCGAATTAACTCTTCCAATTTTGTGCAAATACAATTCTAGCAGCAGTTAATATATGAATAACTAAATATGCATTTTCCTTACTGTATCTTTCGGGTGGACAAAGTCACTACATTCTCAATGCTGTTTCCCACTGAAACCAAATTCAACTGTTTCCAAAGGTCAGCGCTAACAAATTGCCTGGAAATCTTTCTTTTTCACTGATAGCAAAACATAGGAGGTTGCCAAGAACAGATGAATCATACCCAGTTCAGCACTGGGACTCTAAGTTAAGAAGGCTCGGTCATAGACAGTACTCATGAAATTACCATATTTTTCAGAGTATAAGACACATCTTCCCCCCCCCCCCAAAAAAAGGGTGAAAATCTGGGTGCATCTTATACACTGAATACAACATTTTTGGCCTCCCGAAACTCCATCCTGTGCATCCCATTTTCTGCAAAAACGGACGCGCAGAGAGTTGGAAGATTTGCAGAGTGCTCCTGGGGGCTGGGGAGGGCAAAAACCAGTGAAAAAGGATCCATTTTTCACAAAAACAGGTATGTTTTTGCTCTCCCAAGCCCCCAGGAACACTCTGCAGGCCTTCCAAACTCTCAGCATGTCCCGTTTTTTGCCTCCCAAAGCCCCCCACACATTGCGTTTTTGCCCTCCCCGGCCCCCAGGAGCAGTTTGTAGGCCTCCCAAACTCTCTGTATGCCCCGTTAAAATAGGGCGTGCAGAGGGTTTGGAAGACCTACAGAGTGCTCATGGGGGCCATGTAGGGCAAAACCTTTTTTTTTAAATTACCTCTTCAAAATCTTGGTGCGTCTTATACTCTGGTGCGTCATATAGTCCATAAAATACAGTATATTATTTTTCTTCTTTTGGATACACAGGGATCGCCTAGTCTACAGCTTGAGAAATGGCCCTACTGAATACAAATTTCTCCAAAAACATCCCAGTCTGATTTAACGCTAAATATAAATTCAGGAAAAAGTGAGTCTTATTTTCCTCTAACTTGCATGGAGAAAGCAAACTGTATTGCAATAAGAGGACAATGTTAGCAAGCAAACTAGAACTTTCTGGGAAAATGAAGCATGCCAAATTTCATACATCATGATGGGAGAGATTTGAGGTCTATCTTTTGTCATCTGATTCCTGCAGTGCTTAGAGATCGTGGCACGACAAAACCGCGCTCGACTAAAGCGCGCCCGATTAAACTGCGTCGCTGACATCATCAACAGGGCGACAACAGCGAGCGCGGAGAAAGAAGGGCACTTTAAATAGCGCTTTGAAAGCAAGCTGATTCAAGTTAAGGTAAGGGTTAGGTTTAGGGTTAGGTTTAGGGTTAGAGTTAGGTTAAGGGTTAGGTTTAGGGTTAGGGTTAGGATTAGGTTTAGGGTTAGGGTTAGGGTTAGGTTAAGGGTTAGGGTTAGGTTAAGGGTTAGGTTAAGGGTTAGGTTTAGGATTAGGTTTAGGGGGGTTAGGTTTAGGGGTTAATTTTAGGTTTAGCGTTTACAGCGTGCTTTTTTCTCCATGCTGTTGTTGCTCTGTGATGACGTGAGCTATGCGGTTTCGTCGAGCGCCCTTTAGTCGAACGCGGTTTTGTGGTGGAACCCTTAGAGATAGGAGGTGATTAGTATTAGTAGCTTCTACTTCAATATAATTGCACTATATGGGAAAATGAATTCTGCGCTCCAAATGAATCTAACAGAATAATAGAAATAACAGAGTTGGAAGGGATCTTAGAGATCTACTAGTCCAACTCCCTGCTCAAGTAGGAAATTTTGTAATATTTCAGACAAGTAGTTGTCTAATCTCTTCTTAAAAACCTCCAGTGTTGGAACACCCACAATTTCTGGAGGCAGGTTGTTCCACTGATTAATTGTTCCGTCGGGAAATTTCTTTTTACTTCTAGGTTGCTTCTCTCTTTGATTAGTTTCCACCCATTGCTGCTTGTGCTGCTTTCAGGTGCTTTGGAGAATAGGTTGACCCTCTCTTCTTCGTGGTAGCCCCTTAGATTTTGGAACACTGCTATCATGTCTCCCCTAGTCCAGTGGTGAAATTCAATTTTTTTTACTATCAGTTCTGTGCGCGTGGCTTGGTGGGTGTGGCTTGGTGGGCATGGCAGGGGAAGGATACTGCAAAATCTCCATTCCCACCCCACTCTGAGGCCAGCCAGAGGTAGCATTTGCTGGTTCTTCCAACTACTCAAAATTTCCCACTACCGGTTCTCCAGAACCTCCTGGATTTCATCCCTGCCCTAGTCATTCTTTTTATAAAACTAGACATACCCAATTCCTGCAATGAGAAGAACAATGCTTCTAAAACTAACTTGTAAGTGCTTCTAAAGACACCTTACGGAATTGATAGCGTTCATGGAAACACATCTGAAGAGTGCACTTGTGCAGATAATGTGATTGCAAGATCTTGCCTAGGCATTTTTAAGTTGCTCACAGCAAAGTAGCTGAGAACATTCTTCATTTCCTTTTCTGACATGACTGTAAGCGGGAGCTGCGTGTTTATCTAAGCATTGCAAAGGGGTGTGTAGTCTACAGACTAAGAGTGTTAGAAGGACAGATTTTCAATTTAGTTCCTATTCCAAATTAACAAGGGCAAATGTCACCCTGAACTAGGGTATTTTCAATATTAGTCAGGCAATTGGTTGATAAGTTTTGTTTTGTTGATAGTTCTTGTTAAATTTTCAAATGATTTATTACTTCCTTCCAGTAAAGTTAATGCCCCTCTTTATAAATCAAGAGGAAACCACGAGGTTCAGAATATGGAATGCAAGATTATTTAATATGACCACTGTAAAAAATAAAAAAGACCTTGAAACAGAAAAATATTTAATGTTAACATCTCCCTTTAGCTGGGCTGAATCGTTTTATTATTTGGGCATAACCATTTCTTTTATACTTTTTGATAGGTGTTGTACAAGTCGTCTCAATTTACAACAATTCATTTAGTGACTGTTCAAAGTTACAATGGCACTGAAAAAAGTGAGTTATGACCATTTTTCAGAGTTACAACTGTTGCAGTATTCCTCATGGTCATGTGAACAAAATTTAGACACTTGGCAACTGAATGTATTGTAGACTAGAGATAGATGATGTCAAACCCTTAACACTGTCAAACTATTTACTAAATCTGCATTACTATTATTATTAATCTTCTCATCGTTCCTTTCACCCATCTCCTCCCACTTATGACTGTATGATTGTAACTTTGCTTGTATCCTTACAAATTTATATTGTTTTCTAGTATGATTTGAATGCTTATTTGCACCCTATGACTATCATTAAATGTTATACCTTATGGTTCATGATAAATGTATCTTTTCTTTTTTGTACACTGAGAGCATGTGTACCAAAGACAAATTCCTTGTGAGTCCAATCACACTTGGTCAATAAAAAACTCTATTCTGTTGAGAGAGGGCTGTTCCTTCTAAACAGAGGGCCCTTCTCAACAGCGGGAGAATATGACATTGTCTATCTCTAGTCTTTAACCATCCTTTCAGCAGTTCCAAGAAGGCTCCAGACCAGTGGTGGGTTTCAAATGTTTTTAGAACCTCTTCTGTAGGTGCGACCTGCCTTGTGGGAGTGGCTTGCCAGCCATGTGACCGAGTGGGAGTGGCTTGGCAGTCATGTGACTGGATGGGCATGGCCAACTTGTAAAATGTGGTGAAACTCGCTTAACAACGCTCTTGCTTAGCAACCAAAATGTTGGCTCAGAAACTGGCATTTGAAGCAAGCAAGTTTTAAAGCTGTCAAGTTACCTTGCACCACTAACACTTTAAAAAAAAAAACCAAGGATGTTCAAACTGACAGCTTTAAGACTTGTGGACTTCAACTCCCAGAATTCCTCCTCCAGTCATGTTGGCTCAGGAACTCTGGCATTGAAGTGTGCAAGTCTTAAAGCTGTCAAATTACAAGATCCTTGCACCTCTAACTCTTTAGAAAAAAACCCCAGGTGTTCAAACATGACAGCTTTAAGACTTGTGGACTTCAACTCCCAGAATTCCTCCTCTCGCTCTTCAACTTGCTGATGTGCAAACAGGTGGGGGGAGGGAGCTAGAACCGGTTCTAAACAGCACTGTAGATTTGTGGAACCTCTTCTATAGAAGAGGTTAGAACTGGCAGGAACCCACTCCTGCTCCAGACCCATTTCACTGCACCAGTGACCCTGAGGACACAGATAAACCTCCAGATGGCTCAATGACCCTCTTAAAAGAATGCAAATGACCAGCAGTCTGAAAGGAGTATAAATCCTTCCATTCCTCACCATTCAGCCAGAGCTGAAGAAGCTTCTTGGGTGAGAAGCAAAATGTCTTCAAAAACAACAATTGACAGTACAGTAGCCTCTTGAAAAACACACCTTTGGGATAACCAAGACCTGGATGTCTGAGAATCTCCATAGACATTTAGTTATAAATCATTTTTCCCCCCCACTGCTGTTGTGACTTTGAACAGTTGCTAAACAAATAAGTCAAAAACTACTTGTACTAACCAGATCCAAACCTGTTTCCTAAATTGGCTAACGTCAATTATGTGCTGTCACACTTAACAGAACAGTCACTTCAAGGCAAAATAGAGATACGTCAGCCAGTTAATTCTAGCAATTTCCTGGCTGTATCACATGAAACTATAGTAAATTATGCCCCAAGATATGAATAGAAAAGGCCTTTTCAGGACTCTATGCTAAAGGTTGGCCCAGTTACCAAGATTTATGAAATATAGAAGTTTATCTATAATTTAGACATACGTTTATAATATTTTACGCTTTATGTTTCATATTTTGTGTTCTTATCTTTTTATTGAAAGGTGCTGTGAAGGTGCCGTACGATAAATATAATATAGTGCTGTCACAAACACTGTTGGAATGCTTCTCACAATGCTATTGCAATATACACAAAGTTCTACGACCCGACAACAATATTATGTGTAATATACAATATATTACACATAAACTCTGAATTGTCTTTGCTGAAAATGAACATGCAGATCAGCTTTGAAAAAGAAAAGTTGATTTTCATTTTACAGCATATGCACAAAATAAGACTGTTGTGATTTTTAAAAAAATGTTTTCAGTTTTTTAAAAGTAATAATTATTGCCCTCCTTATGGTCAATGACTATATTAAAGATTTGATATGTGGAGGCTGGGAACCCAATAGGCTTATACTTAGGAAATAGGCTTGTACTTAGGAAATGAGGAATATTAAGGTAGTAAATAATTGGAAACAAATATTTTGAGACAGAAATGCATTTATAGGTATCCAGGCTAGACGGACAATAAACACACTGCATGAATGATGTGTTTAATAATCCAGAACTTAAAACATGGTGGATGTTTGGTTCTGTTGCTCAATTAATGCAGCAACCTTTCCTGATATATCTTGTGCAAAATAGTTTTTCTTAATAGCAATAAGCCCCCACCCGATCCAAGTGTTTTTTTTAAAAAAATTGCATGCAACTCTTCCACAGCTATTAATGTGTAAGCCATCAGGATTTAAATATAATGTACGACTCACAACTAAAGTATGTGTGTGCGCTTAATGATGCAATGAAGACCACCCAGAAGTTTCAACTGATCCAGAATACAAAGTTTTGGATGCACTGCAGTTTGCTTGTCCTATCACTGCAGCGGGAGCAACATAAGCTCCTGCTTCTATATGGGTGCAATTCAAGGTTCCGCTTATCAGCCTTAAAAACCCTACATAGCACAGGGTCAGGTTATTTGAGGGGGAAATCAAATAATTTGGACATTTTCCAGGTTCTATTAAACAATGTCATCTGCCAGGACATACAGGTGAAATTCGAAAAATTAGACTATCATGCAAAAGTTCATTTATTTCAGTAATGCAACTTAAAAGGTGAAACTAAGATATGAGATAAGACTCATTACATGCAAAGCAAGATAGTTCAAGCCGTGATTTGTCGGAATTGTGATGATTATGGCGTACAGCTCATGAAAACCCCAAATCCACCATCTCAGAAAATTAGAATATTACATGCAATTAATAAAACAAGGATTGTACATAGAACAATATCGTACCTCTGAAAAATATAAACATGGATATGTACTCAGTACTTGATTTGGGCTCCTTTTGCAGCAATTACTGCCTCAATGCGGCGTGGCATGGAAGCTATCAGCCTGTGGCACTGTTGAGGTGTTATGGAAGACAAGGATGCTTCGATAGCGGCCTTCAGCTCTTCTGCATTGTTTGGTCTCATGTCTCTCATTTTTCTCTTGGCAATGCCACATAGATTCTCTATGGGGTTTAGGTCAGGCAAGTTTGCTGGCCAATCAAGCACAGTAATCCCACGGTCTTTGAACCAGGTTTTGGTGCTTTTGGCAGTGTGGGCAGGTGCAAATGAAGTCAGCATCCTCATAAAGCTCATCTGTGGAAGGAAAGCATGAAGTGCTCCACAATCTCCCGGTAGACAGCTGCGTTGACCCTGGACTTAATGAAGCACAGTGGACCAACATCAGCAGATGACATGGCTCCCCAAATCAACAGACTGTGGAAACTTCACACTGGATTTCAAGCATCTTGCAGTGTGTGCCTCTCCATTCTGCCGCCATACTCTGGGTCCTTGGTTTCCAAATGAGATGCAAAAGTTGCTCTCATCAGGAAAGAGAACTTTGGACCATTGAGCAACAGACCAGGTCTGTTTTTCTTTAGCCCAGGTAAGATGCTTCTGACGTTTGTTGTTCAGGAGCGGCTTGACAAGAGGAATACGACATTTGAAGCCCATGTCCAGGATCTATCTGTGTGTGGTGGCTGTTGATGCACTGACTCCAGCCTCAGTACACTCCTTGTGAAAGTTCCCAACACTTTTGAATGGCCTTTTCCTGGCAATCCTCTCCAGACTGCGGTCATCCCTCCTGCTTGTGCCCCTTTTTCTTCCACATTTTCCCCTTCCACATAACTTTCTATTAATGCTTTGATACAGCACTTTGGGAACATCCAACTTCTTTTGCAATTACCTTTTGAGGCTTTCCCTCCTTATGGAGAGTTTCAATGATGGTTTTCTGCACAACTGCCAAGTCAGCAGTCTTTCCCATGATTACGATTCCTACTGAACCAGACTGAGAGACCATTTAAAGGCTCAGTAACCCTTTGCAAGTGTTATGGCTTAATTAGCTGATTAGACTGGGACACTTTGAGCCTAGAATATTGCACCTTTTCCCAATATTCTCTGAGATTGTGGATTTGGGGTTTTCATGAGCTGTAAGACATAATCATTACAATTATGACAAATCACGGCTTGAACTATCTTGCTTTGCATGTAATGAGTCTATCTCATATATTAGTTTCACCTTTTAAGTTGCATTACTGAATGAATTGTAACTAAATGAACTGTTGTAAGTTGAGGACTTATATATTCCTTCATGAGGAACATTAAGATACATTCTTTTGAGTATACTAAGCCAGGGTCTCCAACCTTGGCAACTTTAAGCTGGCTGAGAAACTCTGGGAGTTGAAGTCCACAAGTCTTAAAGTTGCCAAGGTTACAGACCCCTGGTCCAAGCTCTGGGTACAAAACCAAATCTATTATTGCAATTTAAGATCAGCATATCGAAAAGAGCTAAACCCCAAAAGTTCCATCTTTTTTTTGGGGGGGGGGGGTCTAAAAAGTCATTCCCACAGTAGAAAGATCTTGCAGACTTGATAGTAATCCGCTATGTAGTTTGAATCAAAGAGGCACCTCACTGTATCACATACCTGAGAGGTGAAGTTTCAAGTCTCCACAGATGACTTCTCCCCTTCTGTATCTCAAATAAATGACCCACCCTTTGACACTCTCTTTGAAGCAATTAAAGCAGCCATGTTTTCTGAAAGACTCACAGCTCCTTCAAAAGGCTCTCCCCAGTCACATGGAAATCCCCATTGGAAATGATGTCTGTGAATGTGCACATACCTGTAAAAAACAGGGCGCCCTTTGAAGCAGCTACACAATCATTCTGAAAAATGTGGCAAATTTAATGCCTCCATTGAGTATTTTGCTCATGCTAACCTACTTTGCAAAACAATTTTATTTTGAAGTAGCTGATAACCTGGCGTTGCCCGGGCATTTATTTATAGGGGGGAAATGTCCGGACCAAACGTAATTTATAATGTTGGATTTTTCCACTTACCAGAGGGAGTCTCTTTGTGGAGTACCGTGAAGCCGTTACCATGGCAACTCCACTGTGCTGCACAGTAGAAGCTATTTTACGGCAGTGCAGAAGCCATTTTAAGACACAACAAGCTGCATCTTAATAGAACATACACCCCAAGTGGTGTTAGGTGTCTTATCCCCACAATATTTTTTTCCAGAGAGTAAGTTATCTATGTACCAAGTTTGATTGAAACTGCTCGCGGTGTTCCAGCACGCACACGCGCGCGCGCGCGCACACACACACACACACACATATATATATATATATAGGCAAAGCACCACTTTGACAGCCTCGTATAACCTTGCCAACCAAGCTTACATTTCTTAAAAATACTTGGATTTCTTGAGAATATACACCAATTGTTGTCTTCAAATATGGTTATAAATTAAAACCAAAAACACTCCCCCCCTCGTCATTATTTGAAGTTACCTGGCAGTTTATGGGTGCAAATTCGCCCATATTAGGGTTTTATTAGCATTTGGATGTGTTCAATATTAAAAATATAAATATTTAAAAAATAAAACAAACACATTGTTAAGCGCAAAGTATATATTTATATCATGTAAAACAAAAACAAAAAAAGCAGTGAAAAATGTATTACATAAAGGAAAATAATGTAACAGAATTTACTACGGTATCTAACATAGGCATGCTCTTACACCTAAAGAAAATATAACATTTATAACTATATATATATTTGAGAGTTGTGTTTCAGAGTTCTCTAAAAGAAAACGTTTTAAAATATAGAAGTTTTTCACCCAAAGGAAAAAGTGTCACTTTAGACAAACATACAAATCCACCTCTTGTATAAAAAGTCGTTCCCCACCCCCCATTGATTGCAAGTGAAGTCATTTTAATATGGATTTTCCATATGTGCAAAAGATAGGGTACCATTAATTGCTCTTAACCTTGCATTGCTTGAGCTCCAACACTGATTGGTACAACTGTGAATCCACATGATTTATCGAAACAGCGTATTTCTTTTTTCAAAGCATGTTGCCAAACATACAGAAGAATTCATAAGCTTTCATCCCATTTTGAACACACGGTACTTAAAAAATATCTAGAAGCCATAAAGTTAGGACAGTAAATCTGTTTAAATATATACACCAGTCAATACAAAATACTACCTATAACACTTCTTTTTCTTTTGCATTTCAATACCCTAAAAAAGAGTAAGCCACTTTGTCAAATGATAGATTTGAATACAAAAAAAAATTGTAATAGCATCTAGTTTGTTTTTCTTCCGCCAACAGTACGAGTGATTGCTAAGGCACGTTTCCCACCTAATAAACAGGCTTAAAGAGTAACTAGAGTTAAGTACTATACAGAAGGCTTAGTGTTAAAGAGAAATTCAAGGAGAGTTTTAGGTAAGTACTTCTCTAGCAGTGCTACTCAAATATAGTTTGAGCTGTGTAGTGTAGTGTACAAAAGGAAAAATTAGGGCAAAAAAAATGTTCCAACTTTAAAGCTGTCACCAAGTAAAGCAACCAAGAATGATTGGTTGGGTACAGGAATTTTAGAAGTTCCTATTTGATATTCAAACAGGGGCCTATATTCCTCCCATGTATAGAAAAAAACCAAATGCAAGATCTCAGATTTTCTCACCCTTTATCCCGTTTAGAACACTATTTGAATCAATTTGTAGTTAGTTTCAGTTGGCTTTCAAGTAGTTCTTGGAAAGGATGGGAGAAATAAAAAAAAAAACCAGAGGAATCCTCTTAACGGGACTGAGATTCTGTTCGTATGACCCCATTCCCATGTTCACCGACTTGGGAGGTTGATATGGCAGCGCAGAAGAAAAATAATTCGTTAAGCTGTGGCTTATCGGTATACACACACACGCACACAGACAAAACCTCAAGGCTACAACTGTTTAACTTCATCCTCGGGTCAACTAAAAAGGGAGACGTGGCTGAAACCCAGCATTACACTTCTTGACTTCTCTTCCTTGTACCCATAAAATCTTTCCCAAAAGAGCCAATCTCTTTAGAGCAGATTTGGAGGGTGAATACATGGTGCCCGAGGGAGAGGGCATTTCCTGCTTCACAAGACATCAAATGGAAGTAACGTTTACCAACTTGAGCAAAGAACTGGACTCCGTCCAGGGTTTATGTTTTTTTAAGCATGTCCTAGTCCAGGGGTGTCGAACTTGATTTCATTGAGGGCTGCACCAGGGTTGTGTTTGGGGGGGGGGGGGGGGGGTGGGCCTGGCCTTGGTGGGCAAGGCCAGCTCGATGTCATTCGTGTCGGGGGTGCCTGTGGTGACTCAAGCCCTGTGCCAGAGAAAATGGAGTGTAGGAGGCCCACATGCCCCCCCCAAGCTCTGTTTTTTTGCTGGCAGAGGCACTGGGGGCCAGTCCGTTGCTGTTTCCAGGGCAGCCCATGAGCCAGATCTGGCCCCTGAGCCTTGAGTTTGACACCCTTGTCCTAGTCTGAAAATTATACACTGAATTTCAGGTTTAAACTTTTCTTGATGGTTAGAATATAGAATGTCAGAGATGGAAGGGATCTTGGAGGTCTTCTAGTCCAACCTCCTGCATAGACAAGAAACCCTACACCACTTCAGACAAATGGTTATCGAACATCTTCTTAAAGACTTCCAGTGTTGGAGCATTCACAACTTCTGGAGGCAAATCGTTCCACTGATTAATTGTTCTAACTGTCAGGAAATTTCTCCTTAGTCCTAAATTGCTTCTCTCCTTGATTAATTTCCACCCATTGCTTCTTGTTCTACCCTCAGGTACTTTGGAGAATAGCTTGACTCCCTCTTCTTTGTGGCAGCCCCTGAGATATCGGAACGCTGCTATCATGTCTCCCCTAGTCCTTCTTTTCATTAAACTAGACAGGTTAATATTATAAACTCTTGCAATAAAGGCAACAAATTAATGGGAATGTTGACAGACCTATAAGGCACTTATTGGTGCCAATGCATTTAAAAGGGAGGGGGGAAAAAGGCATCATAGCTTATATTCAACATGGCCATTTTGTTCATTTAATATACTCTTTGGAATATCACAATTCCTACAGACAACTTTAAGGATAAACCATTCCTGCTAAAAGTAAAGTTTATAGATATATACTCACTCTTTGACTTCAGTGCTAATCACTACAACTAAAATACATGGCCAACTACATGCTCATGTTGCCATCTATCACATATCTTTACAGTCTTCTAAGTGTGCAATGGACCTATTTTTCAGTATGCTTTTGATATAGTTTAACTTTAGTGTTCCCGTTGCTAATATTGTAAACTCACCTGACAGTGCAGACAGTATCATGAAACTATGTATACAGGAAAGCTTCATTTTCTTTTCACTGGGGACACTTGATTCTCAAGCCAACAATTTCATCAACATTAAAAAGCTCCCCAATGACAAATACTGTCCTTTGATTAAGAACTCAATGTAAGGTTTACCGTGTTCAAAGCTGAGGGTAAAAGCACGACGGTTGGCCATTCTTAAATGGCAAGGTTAAAAGCTTTAAAAACTCCTCCAGAATGTGTGAGGCTAATGTTCAAATGAGTACATTTAGGTAAAGAATTCTGTAAGACGAGGACGTTTCTTTGAATTCTGGATACAGGGGTGAAACTTAAGCCAAAGGCTCTTTAATCTAATGAATACATTCAAAGTTATCCTTTTAAAAGCAGTAAACAAAACATAGAACTATTGATATTAACTGGCTATACTAGCTTAGTATAAAAAAAAATCCATTCAGACTTAAATAAGACTAGGTGAAGTCAGAAAATTTCACTATTTAAAAATATTAAAACAAAAACAACCAATACACAAAACAGAACGTTCTTTTTCTAATCTACGGCTATAATTAAAGAGGTCTAAAATTTGGAAAACAAGCGAAAGAGGCAACAAACCATGTTTTCGTAGGAAAGGGTTTCTTTATGATGCTGTAAAATGTGAGCAAGCTAACTAAGGGAATTAAGAAGCTGCCAGTGGGCAAAATCCAGTAGCCATCCTTGGCATGTGTCCGTTTTGCTCAATATAGATCAAGCGGCATGAAGAACTGTATCCAACACTTAAATGTCTGATGATTCGTGCCCAACAATAAAACATTTTATGTTTTATTCCCAAATTGGTATGGATTCCCCCCCCTCCTTCCCCCCTTATCAGATACGTCCTTTTTGGCTTGATGGGCTAGTTAAGGGTTATTTTGTTTTTTGCCAATACACAAAAGCTGAAGCTCCACAACATCCTTAGTCAAAGAAAAGGACAAGCAAATAGAAAGCAGGGCAAAAGGAATGATAGACATTATCCAGAAATATAGCTGGTCTCTCTCTCTCTCTCTCTCTCTCTCTCTCTCTCTAACCCATTTCGTTGTATACATGATGTACAATGACAATAAAAGCTATACTATACCAACTTTTCCATCCTCTCCCTGCCCATTACCACCATGCTGAACAGTAGTTGCAACAGAAAAAAACAACAGAATTCTTCAGAGTCAATGTGAAAGAGGTCAGCGATATAACAGCAGCGATTGGACAAAAAAAAAACATTGGATCAATAAAATCGGAAGTATTTTGTTCAGTAAATGTTTTCCTCTCTGATCATAAGCCAAGATGCCTTTATGATACTGTTCTCAACAAAGGTACATGTCTTATCTCCTTAGATCCTTCAAAGATTTCCAATTCCATCTCCCTGAGGCCCCTATAACCAGGTCAGAAAGCTTTCTTTATCTAGCTTGGTGGCTGCCAGCACAGATTCCATGTCATTAAGGATATCGGAGCTCAAAGCTTCTTGTAGGCTTGGCATCAGTTCCTCTCCTTCTATATTCATCGGGTCGCCTTCCAGTGTTCCAAGGTCCACATTAGTCCCCGGAATGGCTTCAAGGTAGTCTGGAAAACGGTTCTGATGGGAGGGGATGGAGCTTTGGTTGATAGTGTCACCTAGATACACAAGGAATGCAAAGCAGGGCATTAAGCACATATATATTGAAGTGGCTCTAAATACTGCTCATGTGAAGCCAACCCCCACCCTATGCAGCATTATCACTGTGAAAAAATAATCACTGTGAAAATATCTACAGACCCCTCATATCCTGGACATAAATTGTTTCAACTTCTACCCTCAAAACAATGCTATAGAGCACTGCACACCAGAACAACTAGACACAAGGATGGCTTTTCCCTGAAGGCCATCCCTCTGCTTAACAACTAATTCCCACAACGCTGTCAATAATTTACTAAGAATGCATTACTATTATTCTTCTCTTCCTCTCTAGTATCTCTCTCCACACTTACTATAACCATGTTGCTTGTATCTTTCAATTTATATTGTTTTTTATTGTTTCCTAGTACGATTTGATAACTTATTCGTAACCTTGACTAACACAAAATGTTGTGTCTTTTTATTCTTGATGAATGTATTTTATTCTCCTTATGTACACTGAGAGCACATGCACCAAAGACAAGTTTCTTGTGTGTCCAATCACACTTCGCCAATAAAGAATTCTATTCTATTCTATTAAATTATGGAGGCATCAACTGATAGCAAGAACAACTGCCAATCCAACTGTTGTTCAAGGAAGAGAAAATCAAAGCGAGGTTTCTCTTCTGAAACTTCACAGCAGCCCACAATAAAAGGCCCATCTGCCTTAAAGGGAGGGTTATCAATTTAAAACACTCTACTTGTTTTTCTCCCCCATCTCTTTCTTTTAGCATGATGTTATTTAGACTGAAAACAGGAATTGTCTTGTGACTGATCTTGTAGGACATTCTGGAACTATTTTCAAGATTAAGGTTAAAAATTTTAAAGTTTTTTTAAATAAATAATATAAAAGGATTAAATAAACAACATTATAAGCTATATGATTGCAGTCGGAATAATTTTCAATAGTGTGTATTATCAATCTGAAAGGAAATATGGAACTTTAAAAACTGAAACCACAGGGACAGACAGGCTGCAGAACTTCTGTAGCAGTAAATTAGGAAATGGTTCAGATTTGCAGCTCAAAAATATCCAGCCCATTTTAACCTAAAGACATCACCATGAATTTTTCAGATTCATATCCGGGCACACAACTGAAGAAGAAATATTTGATTATAGCTTTATTGATTAGCCTATAGGCCACATTAAAACACAAGGTTCAAACACATATCAGCAATAAAATCCTATACAAACCATTTAAAATAAGAGTAAGATAAAATACAATAGTTATAGGATAAGATACAATATAATTTAATACATAATTACCATGTTCCCTGAACATAAGACAGGGTCTTATTTTCTTTTGACCCCCGAAATAATCACTTGACCTTATTTTCAGGGAGGTCTTATTATTTTTGAGGTGCAGGAGGCAGCAAGTGTGGTCACCTCATGGCTGCTGCCGCGTTGCAATATTTTCGGGGGAGGGCCTATATTAGCAAATGCGCTCAAAAGCCCAAGTGGGCTCATTATCCAAGGAGGTCTTATTTTCAGGGAAACAGGGGATGTAAAATAGAATAAAACGCCATAAAATTATATTTCAGTGTCACCCTTGCAATCTACCCCAATCAGTCCCACGTATGCAGATATCAACCGAACCATTTTGTACTTAAGTACTGTGCTGTGTTAAATGTTATTTTCAGGTTCTGGCCACACATAAAATAAGTTGGTTTTGAAGAAGGTATAATATTGTTGTCAAAATCACTATAAATTCAAAGCATTTTTTTCCTCTTTACAAACGCTAAGTTTCGGGCAGAACGCTGTGAGGCATATAGTTGAATTCCTTGTTCTCTGAAGAAAGTAACATCCAGTTACCTTTCTGTCGCCTGACAATTCCATTGTCTCACTCATTCTACTGCAACCTACCCACCCCTCCATCTTACTGCTAGTTAAACAAGGCACAAGAAGCATCAGTCAGACAGCAACTGGAAGGAAATGACCCTCACCTGTATCCATTTCATCAACACTATTAAGGAAGTCATCTGGAGTTCTAGGAACACTATAACTGCTCATGCTGAGGCCACTGTCGGTGCTCTCATCTCTGGAGTGGTATGTCCCACTGCAAGGGAAATGTTAGGTCAATTTAAGCTACTGATGGGAAAAACAGCCAGCATTTATCATCCAAAGCATTCATTTTCGCAGTTAGGGTTGAATGATGTTCTCCTCGTAAAAACACATATTAAAACAAGTCCGCGAAGGGGAATTCTTTAAAGGTTCAATTCTGCAGGTTTCAATTCCCACAATGCAGCATATGGTGTGACATCCATTCCCAACACAATAAATTTCTTCCACAACCTTGACTAATCTTTGCTGCCACCACCTAACTTCTCGAATGCTACGATGCTGCAATCTTTCAAAATGGTAAGTCTGTGCGTCTCAATAAAAAATAAAAAAAAATAAATTCACAGAAGTCAGTAATGGCAGAGCTCCGTTAGGGCAACATTAAAAAAAAAAATTGGCAATGCCTTCTAATTTGCTTGTGTTCTTGAGAATTCTAATCTAAATTTAGTTTACGCACTATTACGCTACTGACTGACCCACTGCAAAAGTGTGCAGATAGTCCTCAATTTGTAGCAGTTCATTTTGTGATGGTTGAAAGTTACAACGGCATTGAAAAAGTGACTTATGACTTTGTTTCACGCTTGCAACCTTTGCAGGATCCCCATGGTCACACGATCAACATTCAGATGCTTAGCAACAGGTTCATATTTATGACAGTTGCAGTGTCCTGGGATCACGTGACACCCCCCCCCCTTTTGTGACCTTCTGACAAGCAAGGTCTATGGGGAAGCCAGATTCATGTGACAAGCAAGTTGAGCTGGGGTGGCGCAGTGGTTAGAGTGCGGTACTGCAAGCTGCTTCTGCTGCCTGCTGGCTGCCTGCAATTTGGCTGTTCAAATCTCACCAGGCTCAAGGTTGACTCAGCCTTCCATCCTTCCGAGGTGGGTAAAATGAGGATCCAGATTGTTGGGAGCAAGAGGCTGACTCTGTAAGATGCTTAGAGAGGGCTGTAAAGCACTGTGAAGCGGTATATAAGTCTAAGTGCCATTCCTATTGATATTAAATAACTGCCAAACAGGTTGTAAAATGCAGCAAAGTACACTTAACAAATGTCTTGCTTAGCAAAAGAAATTTTGGGCTCATTTGTGGTTGTAAGTAGAGGACTATCTATACTTTAAAAATGCACTTGTTCCACAATGTCTGATATTTTAACTATAACCTACGCAGAAATATAGAATACACAAGGGGGCTCCAGATATCCGCAAGAGTTTAATTATGGTAGTCCCTATCCTTGAATTTAGAATTTTGTAGGACTGCCAGAATTCAGAAAATTCAGAAAATACTATTTATATGATAGTCAGGGAAGGAGGAATGCCCTTGAGAAACAGCAAATTTCATTAAAAACAGTAATTGTCTTCTGTTTGATTGACTTATTGGCTTGAAAAATAAGACTCCAGTCCTTGAATGAAACAATATCCAAGTACCAACAATAGCCAGCATTTCTTTTCAGTTCTTTGTGCGTACTGATGTCTCATTTTAACCTTATCTACCATGTTTCTCTGAAAATAAGACAGGGTCTTATTTATAAATAGGTGCTTGGCCTTATTTTGGGGGAGGTCTTATTATTTTTGAGGCGCAGGAGTCAGCGAGCATGGTCACCTCATGGCTGCTGCTGTGTTGCAATATTTTCGGGGAGGGTTTATTTTCGGGCGAGGGCTTATTTTAGTGCATGTGCTCAAAAAGCCCGATTGGGCTTATTATCCGGGGAGGTCTTATTTTTGGGAAAACAGGGTATTCAATAATTAGAAGCATTAAAACACATGACCCTGTTAACTAGTAACCAGAGGCTGCATAAATTAACACCAGAAAAAAAAATAGCCTGCTTGCCTTGTAATATGATATGCTAAAGCCTATCACCATTTCCTGTGTGTCAGCGCTATAAAGAATAAAATTAAAACCAGGAATACTGCAAAATCCTTTAAGAGAGCCCCCGAGCAAGTTCAGTGCTAGTGTTTGAAAAGGTTTTCCAAGTCACTGTGCACCTATTGGCCTGTGCCTGGGAGAACACGTTACGACTTTGAAGACAAAATCTTTCCTACAAGTCTGAACAGTTGACTTCCACAGATCTTAATCTTCAGCTTTTTTTGGGAGGGGGGGAAATGCGAGAGTGAACTAGATTTGCCCTGTAAAAAAATATCCCTTTACAGCTGGGATTCTTGGAACAGATCAAAGTCCCAAACAGAGGATTACAGAAACCAAACAGAATTTGAAATATCGTTAGCTTTGGTGAAATGAAACCACTGGGAGCTACTGCCACTAACCTGTTAAGAAAGGGATCTGAGCTATTTGTGGTCATTGTTCTGAGTTCTTGAGACATTCCGGGAGAGGATACTCGATTCTGGGTGCCATCTTGTTCCATACTGGGAAGCTGACTACGGAGAGCCAATTCCTGCCAATTAAGAAATGACTATATTCATAACTCACATTCAAGGTTCAAGGTTCAGTTGCAACATTAGAGGAAGTCACTTTGTTTGGTGCTAAGCTACGTAATTTCAAAAGTTAGGACAAGTCTCTTACCAGTTATCAGTAATTGCTACGCTACTCATGGCATTTTATAAGCTACCTCCATCAGTCTCATAGGTACGACCCTGAATATCAACTGTTGGGGAAATTGATGTATTTTTCGGTCCATAAGATGCCCTCCCCATCCCCCATAAGTGGGTGGAAACGGTGCTGGTCCTTTGGTGAATAGCAGCCGAGCCTTGGTGTCGGGGTCCTTTTACAGTTCTGAAACCCGCCTCTTCCGTCTTTGTCATTGCCAGTCTCTTCTGTTTCTTTTCCGCAGTACAGGAGTCAATAGACAGAGCTGGCACATTAGAGGACACCTATCTGTGGTCCTCTCAGGCTCCACCTGGTATTTTTTTTTCTTGTTTCCCTCCTCTAAGCTTGCGTCTTATGGCCAGTTGCTTCTTATAGTGCGAGAAATACGGTAAGTGGGAAAGTACTAATGTAAAGTACGCATCTCCTACTTCTAAACTTCTCAAGAGGCATCTGGTTGGCAAATGTGAGAACAGAAGGGTGAACTAAGTAAGTCTATGATCAGAGTCATCAGAATTCATAGTGTTATTACTCAACTCTCATCCATTTACCTCACTCTTACTATCTGGATTCCTTTTTTTTTCTGGTACCTACACACTCCTTATCGTGGTACAGTAACAAATAATTTGAGAAACAAATGGTGGAGCTGGAGAAAAAAAAAATTGCGACAACCTTGCAGGAAAAAAGAACCTAAGCCTTAAGAGAAGGGATGGGCAAGTCAAAGGCAACATGAATGGTAATGACACAGGAGATATTTCAAGTTCTTATAAAGTTAAAAAGGGATTTGCTATGGTAGTTGAAGAGATGGGAAGGGCCAGTTTAAACGATGGGAAGGGCCTTGAAAGTTTGCCAAAGTTCTGCAACCAGAGACATAGGAAGTTACCCGGTGGTGTCAGCAGCTTTAGAAATGGGGACATGCACCAACAGGTTTAATGGGGATGGTGAGACACTGTCCTTCAATGGCTCCTCAAATATTACTCACCTTCATTCTTAATAAACATTAGCCTGGCTTTTAACTTACACAATACCAAGAAGGAAAAAGTAATTCATAACTGCCCACTATGTTCAACAAGATCCTCATGAAATTAATGTTTTCAGAATAAAAGATAACACTGGATAGAAACAAAACCCGCGGACCGTTCTGTTTTAAAGGCAGCTGAATAAAAAAAGCATTGTAATATGATTTCTTAATCATGGAATTAACATATAGCATATAATCCAATGCGAGGCTTTGCAACTTGATATTTTAATTCATAAATCAAAAGGATACGGAAAGGATTCAGGTTTCAGTTAATGTTTGAATACGAAGTCTGGAAAAGATCTGCCTGGTAATTATTATTTCCTCATTACTTAGAAAAACAAAAACAAAGTCAAACATTTCTAATTGGCATTAAGAAAATTAAGATTTAACACTTTGTTTTGTACATAATTTTTAACACTGGACTTTATAAACCAAGCTAAAATAATCTATCAAATTCATAGAAGAGCTACTGTAAAGATGAAATTAAACTTGAATACTGTCCAATTACATTTTAAATGCTATTTTTTGAATCAGATTAGTTATTAAATCAGCAAATATTTGGCAGTGGCAAATATTGCAATAGGGTTATGCTGGAGAGCAGTCTAGATTAAAACACAGAATCAGTTGTGGAATACAAATACAACTCCAAAACCTCCTATTAATAACATAATTATTAAATAATTTATATGTGTTTGTGACAATTGTTTATAGGTCATACCCCACATTCATTTAATTGCTTGTAAATGCCATTAAGCCTTCTAATATAGGTTCTCCCCATATGCATGCTTTTAATTTCAGTAATTTTTCCATTCCACTGAAGTTGTCAAGAGTGACTTCAGAAGTGAAGGTTAATAGTTCTTTCTTCACAATATTCTAGAGAAAGATTTTGATTCGTAGCATTCCTGTGTTCTTTTTCAAGAGTGAATTTATACTACATCACAAGATAATACAGTTTACTGAATAAAAACCTTCTGATTGGCTTCAAGTAACATGCTAAGTTACAAACCATGCTTTACATACCTTAGTGTCTACATTCACACAATGTTCTTGGTCAAAAACAAAATAACCTCAGAATAGACGTTGGTCTTATCTGATATGCCAATTCTCTGGTGGCTGGAGATAGCATCCAAGAATGCTTTTAGACCCAGTCTATATTAGGAAAAGATGTGTTTTTCTCTTCTCTCTTCCATTCCTGGATATTTTAATAGCTATCATCGAAACGGCGTCTGTTGCTTTTGCGCTGCTTCAAAATGGCGGCCGTCATCTTTGTTGAGCAAAAATGGCGCCCGTTGAGTTGCTCCTGGGGCTAGAGCTGTGGAATGGAAATTCATGAGTGATGCCCCTGGGCTGTGTCGGGACCGCTAATTATGTCTTATGCAGTCCTAGGGTCAGCGTTCCGAAGTGTTGCTCGTGAAAGCCCTTCTTGCTGGATCGGGAAGCTGCTCTTACCTGCTATTAAAGGGGGCCAGCCTCAAGCGTTGTTAATTTGTAGAAGAATAGTTATTAAAATATCCAGGAATGGAAGACAGAAGAGAAAAACACATCTGGTCCTAAGATAAGAGTCTAAAAGCATTCCTGGGCGCTATCTCCACCACTATGGATAATGGCTTAGTGCAATGTATAAACGCAGACAATAACTTCTTTACATTATTGTTGCACATAATGGATAATTTATAATACATCTGATCTAGTAGAGCTATTAATGTGACAGGTTTCTGATACTGCTTGATTTTTTACATATCCTTATTTATTATCAACTCTGTCAAACTGAGATATTCAAGATTGGAATAAAAATGACATCTATTAAGCATATGCTAGTAATGTATTAGTTTCCATAAAGGTAAAATGGGTTGTGAGAGTTCAGATTCTGATACCACGGGACAATAACAACGTTGTTGTAGTGGCACAACATTATTATTTGGATGTATTTTCTGGAATATAAAAAAGTTGTAGATTAAATAAAGTTCTATGTAAAAAAAAGGAGTATTTTTAAAAGAAAAATCTCCATAACTTAAAAGTAGCTTTTTTTTAAAAAAAAGTGGTGAAGTGCTAGTACAGGTAGTCATCAATTTACAACCACAATTGAGCCCCAAAATTATGTTATTAAAATTTTTGTTGTGAGAAATTTGTTAAGTGAGTCTGCTCCATTTTACAACTTTCCCCGCCACATTGCTTAAGTGCATCACAGTTGCTAAGTGAATCTGGTTTCCCCATTGATTTTGCTTCTCAGGTCACCAAAGAAATCACATGACCATGGGACATTGCAACTGTCATAAATGTTGAGTCAGTTGTCAAGCATCTGAATGTAAATCATGTGACCAGGGGGTGGGTCCTAGGTGGTGTTATGGCCGGTCTACTCTTGTCGGATTCGCGCTATGCGTGCATGCACAGGTCAATAGAAATTGTTCTCGCATATGCAGAACTCCCAAAAAAGATGGCAGTGTCTGGTTAGGGTTAGGGGGCGTGTCAGGCCTGGGTCGCTGCCAGTTCTGCGACCCAGGCCATCATACCATTACCAATTCAGCTGAACCTGTCCGAACCAGTAGGAACACACCTCTGCATGTGTCCATGGGGATGCTACAACGATTGTAAGTGTAAAAAACAGTTATAAGTCACTTTTCAGTGATGATGTAACTTTGAATGGTCAGTAAATGACCTGTTGTAAGTCAAGGACTACCTGTAATAGTTACAGATAAGTAATCCAAATTAAAACTGAAAACATTATTATGGTGCAACACTTTTTCTCGGTAAGTCCTGGCTTTTTCCTCAGCCCTGAGCTAGGATATTATGTGAGCTGACAGAATGTTTCAATGTTTTTCTGTGAATTATTGTGCATTCTATTGATTTGTTGGTTTATTACTGTTTTTTTTCCTTTTTGACATTGTGTTGCCCATTGTTGCTTGGTAGTTATGTCTATTGAATAAAAAAAAACCCACACACTCACATTCTAAACTATCTTGGCTATGTTTCCATTTTTATAATTGTAACTTTTTTATTTCATTGTAGATATTAATATTACCAATCAGAAGCAAGTGAGTATACGGAATAGAGTTCCCAAATATGAATGGAATCTTTCAAATGACTTTAAGCAGAACTACTCATAGTTTCCACAGGCTAAAGAATATTTAGATTCAAGCCAAAATAAATCTATTAGGCAGTTGGCCCTTTTATTTTTAGAGACTTTTCTAGACATGGACACCAATCTAGTCTTGGTGTTCCAGAGGGCCCTGAAAGTGACTAAACAGGTGTCACATAGACAGAGTTGAATTTCAGGATCTAACTGAATATAAACACGGTAAAAATGATTAAGGGTGGAGTTGAGGAAAGCAACAATGACAAAAACAGGCTTACGTAGTGGAATCAAAAGGATATACAGGACTGCAATCCTCAAATGGCTGTTCAATTTATGCGGCTTTGAGGTATTCTGGGGCAAGTTTTTTTTGTTTTGTTACATGAGCTATTAGTTATCAACTACTCCTTTGACTCATTAATCTAAGTTATTTTTAATCAAAAGAACCTATGATCTCACATGAATCTGCAGCCTTGATGTTACCTGTTTCCCCCAAAATAACCCCCAACTGGAAAATAAGCCCTAGCATGATTTTTCAGGATGCTCATAAGCCCTACGCCCCAAAATACCCCCAGTTTAAGATCGTTACCCGCCATTAAGGATGCTCATAAGCACTACCCCCAAAATAACCTCCAGTTAAGATGCAACCAGATGGATGCATTTAGTACTGTATTTCCCCCAAAACAAACCTAACCAGAAAATAAACCGCAATGTGTCTTTTGGAGCAAAGATTAATATAAGACCCAGTCTTATTGCCGTGGAAACATGGGTATTTCTACAAGTAAGTAACTCCCAGGAATAATTAGAAAGAAGTTAATTGCTGCCATATCATCTGAACCAACTTTCTCTACAATGGTTTCATTGCTGAAATGAACTCTAAGAACTTTTCACTATAGATTATATGATAAACAGTCAGATTATTGCTTCTAATATACTAAAAAGCACACTCACAATGTTATGAATAACCATAAAGGAATCTTGTCCTAAAATAGAAATTTATGTAATCCAGCTTCATATTTTGGATAACAAAAAAGTAAGAACACAAAATGAAAAAAAATAATTTAAGATTAAGATTGTAGTCCTCTGGAATCCAAGGAGACTAAGACACTGACGGCTTCTACCAATTTCATATTACATATTTAAATAAATATGGACAGATAGATAGTCAAGAATCCTACCTTAAACTTTCAGAAGTTTATCCAGAATTAGAGATTATGAACAAAAATAACCAATGGTTCAAGCAAGTAAACATAGTAACAATTAAGATTACAGAGATTATTGTTCATTCTTTTGCTTGAGAGTCAGCAACATTTATGAGCAAAAATTTGAAGAGTGTATTTTAATTAGGTAAAATATATATATATAAAATATTCAAGTCAAACTCCATTATTGGTGATTTGATGGGTGATGTCATTTTCTTGGCAGCAATACCAGGGTTTACCAGAGCCATTTTTTTTTGAGATTTTCTCAATTCCAGAGTCTTACCTATAATCGTGCAATTTCTTGATCCTACATCCAAATTACTAAGTAAATGTAATCCAGTTAGCTTTTTGAAATCAGACAAGATCAGGCAGATGATATCTCCTAATCACATTACAGTATTTCCTGAGTCCAACATTTGTCCTATTCACATTGATTTTGAAGTAACATGAGACATCAATAATGTCTATCCCAGGACTTAGTTTCATCATTTGTAGATATTTAATTGGACTAATCATCTTGCATGAAGCTACAACAGGAGATTTTTCATAACTTGTTTATTTTTTTTTTAAGTCTGTATAAATCAGGATTCTGTATGGCCTGTTGCAATACTTCTATAACCAACTCTTCCGTATTCAGATACAATACTTAGTATTCAAGCAATCCCTCTCATTAGTCCTCCCACAGTCAACACAAGCACTGCAATGTGGAATTAGTAGTATGTGCTTTTGAGGTCTGGCAAAATGTTGAGCCACACTGGAGAAGATGGAACATCACAAACAGACTTGTGATCATGTGCACTTTTATTAAAAACATTAATACACATTTTGCCAGGAAATTCAACACAGATGAGCTCAGTCTTACACCAAAATCTTGAGAGAGCACACAGTCTCACTGTTCACAACAGCGTAGATTTGTGAACGTAATGAGTTTAATAAAGAGTAGGTTTTAAGGTCTTCGGTGCCTGAAATAATTCTAGTACTATGGTTTTAACTACATATAAATTGGGCTTAATTTGTTGGTCTCAGAAAAACAGTGCAAATTAGCACTGTTTTCCCCAAATGGTATTAAGAATAAATCTAAGAACATTGCAAAGACTGATACCTAGATTATTTCCACTAACCAGTTACTTATCTGCAACTGCCTCAGCTATTTCAAGCTATCAGTTTAAGATCAAGGCAAATCAGTTATTTAATATAACTGCCATATCCAGAAAGGCCTTACCTGAGCATATTATTACACCAACTAAAATGGCAGCATCTTTTTGCACACTGTATTCTCTATGATCATTTCAGACTGCATTTTTAAATAGTCTTCCAGGTTTATGAGCCTGTATCTATCAAGACGGTACGTTATTTCCATTCATTCTTCTTTCTGACTTCTTCAAAAAATATTTATTAAAAATTGTCAAATTGTATTCTTAAGACTTTAAGTTAACCACTTTTTCTTTATAACTGAGTTGCTGGAGCCAATGCATGATGCTAACACCTTTCTGCTGAATCTGTTTAAACATTTGTATTCAATTATTTATTATTAGGAATTCTAGAATAGGAAGCAGTAATTTATGTACTGTCAAGTTCGGGAATCCAAATTAAAGTGTCCCTTATGGATGGCTGTGTCTAGTCTCTTTTTCAACACATCTTCTAATTAACTAGTTCCACTTCTGAATTTTTAAAAAAAACTTCTTGGGGTAGAAATTAGTCTAACTTATAGACTTAAAACTTGTATTTTAGAGCAGGGTTTTAAAACAACGTTTTTGAACCATCTGGAAAGGTTGCAAGGAAGTTAAGGGCAAAGGGGTTACAGTTTTCAAAATCTGATTACTTTCGTCTAGGCCAGGGGTGTCAAACTTGATTTCATTGAGGGCCGCATCACAGTTACATTTGACTTCAGGGGGTGGGGGGTGGAAGGGTGTGTGGCCAGCTCGATGTCACTCATGTTGGGAGTGCCTGTGATGGTTTGAGCACTCTGCCAGTGAAAATGGCATGCAGAAAAATAAAACATCTCCAATAACAATAACAGTAGAGTCCATACACTGATTAAACAAAGTTAGTTTACTGGGATGTAAAATTAAATAACATCATTGCATTAATTCTGCCAGCTTCTAAACACAGGGCACAGGAATAATATGATAACACTAACCTAATCCAGTATCAGGAATAAGTACTTATTTTCAACCAAGATAACCAGGCTTTAATTTCGCCTTGGCTATAACTGAAATCAATTGACCTTTGATAAATCATAATGCTACGTCTCTTTGGGCTTAGACTGAGTTAAGACTGGCCAAGGAGGTGTATCCAAACAATCTAAACTCAGTCTCTGGGCTGATAGGCAGAAGTTATGACTCATGCATGGAATCTCCAAGCAGTGCACATGAGAACACAATGCTATTACTGAAGGCTGTGAGAAGATAAAAATGTGAGACTCTCCCAGAAATGTGAAAGATGGAATGAAACTGTATGCCTTCTTTACCCCAAACATTTTTTTCAACAAATGCTGTAGCAAAATTCTTCCATATAGAGGTCCATTTCTAATCTATCCCAGTATCAAATTCAGTGTTATTATCCAGCTCCTCAATTGGCAAATTTGAAACACTATATCACAGGGTGGCCATTACAAGATTTATTTGAGGTAATATTTAAATGTGACCAATTGACTTGCACAGCAGATCTGAAAACGAGAATTGGCAGTTAATATAATTTTTAAATCCTTAGAAAACATTCAGCCGACTTGATATTTTCCATTTTAAGCCTATTTTCTACAGAAGGAACATTTGTAAGGTTGACTGCCAAGTTTTTAAAAAAACCAACAGTTGAGGCAACTTAGCTCCTTGAAGCTGAAATAGAGTACTTAGCTTTATAGGCCAATTTATAGGCTTTGGAGATTCAAAGTTACACAAGTCTAAGAGAGAACTAGAAAACTAGCAAGCTTCTTTTGATCCCTGAAACCAGCAATGACAAATATGACCGTACCATCTTCAAGTTGTCTGTGGGGATATGTGTTGGAGGAGCGGAGATACACATAGCTGCTTTTTAAGCCGCCGTGGTATTAAAATACAAACGAAACCCAAGCACTTTGCACAGCTGATCTAGGTCAAAAGAAAATGTTTCTTATTGGCTGAACATTTGTTATGAGCCTACCTGACGTTTTGGAGCATTTGCTGTGCTGGGATTGATATTCCGCAACGCCTAAGAGTAAAAAAATAAGATGGGTCAACATTACTTTTGTGGGTGTCTTATGACAGGGATGGCTAGGCTACCTTGACTTTACTCATCATCTTCTTAATGTTCTCAAGAGGGAAGTTCCTAAAGCAGCCACAGATGACAAGGGATAAGGTGGTAAGAGATGGCTAAGTTTGCTGCATAATGGAATAAGACGTTTAAGGAGTGCTTACAGAGCACATGAACAGGTTTTGCTTAAACATACAGGGGACAAAAGAAGTAGTCTGGACACTGCCTGGCTTGAAGTTAGTTATCTTCTTGAGAAGAAGATATTTAAGAAAAGAAATCCCAAATTAGAAGCCTTTCTAAAAGCATGCTGGCCTGGCGGCATTTGAATTTGTTTGATATTAATAGCAAAGCAGTTATAGGCAAAAGTTAAGAAATTCAGCTTAGGAAGCTGTTATTTTTAACTTGTCCAGAGGCAACTCATGATTATTGTTATTATTTTTTAAAAGGAGACATCCCGTAATGATCCAGCTTAAATGGAGTATTTATTCCTTTCAATATTATTTTATTTTATAGTGTACTGCCTCTAGAACAAGGGCAGAAAAAGCAAGGAATGATGAAGGAAAAGCCTGAAGAAATGATCTCCAAGAATAGGAAAATACTGCCTGATGCAAGAACACCACCCAAAAAAAGCAAGGAAAAAGAGGTTTTAAAAGTTTCTCCAAAAGCGGTTAGGGACTCTGCAATGCTCCACAACCCTCACAAACATGATGCAAAGCACTGAGACAAGGAGCTAATCAATCATTAGCAAAAGATCTAGGACAGCAAGCAATGATTGAGAGCAAAGGTTTTGGAAAAGAAACTTCATTGTTTCTTGGGCTCAGGCCTCCAGGGTTACAAAAAGAAAAAAAAAAGCAAAAGCAACAAATCAGCTTACATTTAAGCATTTAAGGAAAGAGTTTTGGTTTCAAAGAACGAAATTTAAACTGAAGTAAAAGACCTGGGTTAATTCGTTTTAAAGTTTCCTTCTGAGAGTTACTGACATTACTCCAACCACATAAACATTACCTAACATGGATGAATTCCCCTCCCCTTTCGTTTTCTCTCTTATGAAGCACACAGTCATAATGAACTATGCAATTAGCACACTGACATGTGCATTCTGTAAGGATCCACATCCATGGAAGAGGGCTTAGTAAATACTATGCTGATAAGTTTCCTGAAATTCATTACTTTATGGAATTCACTTCCACAAGATCTGTTGAGCAGAAACAGGCTTAGATGACTTTTTAAAAAGGTTTAGGTATATGCGGAGCATGGATTCCTCAAGGACTGTTAAATTATGATACCTAAAGAGATAAATATTTTTATATTTAAGTTCTAGATGCTTGAGATAGGCAACAGGGCCAATATCCTTAGGCCTTGTTTGTCAACTTCCAAAATCCCCTGGTGACCCCTGACGGAAATGGAACGATGCATCACATCCTTAAAAACAAGGAACAGCTTTGGTTTTTTGTACAGAAAGGCTGAAGTTTCAATACTCTTCAGAACACAGCAAGACCAGATCCAATTCACACATGCCATCCATCATGAAAGCTGGAAAATTCAGTCAGATGAGCTCTGACCATGCAGAGCATTAATACAGTTGCAGAGCTACTCAGCAAGTTGTCCAGGAAGCAGAGTTATCAGCAATGAAAAAGAGCACCATGCCAGAAACAGCCCAGCACCACAAACTGTCACAAAAGAAACATTTCGAAAGGATCAAAGAGTCTGATTTGTTGTTTGCTGGGGTAAGTTATACGATTGGCGACTTCCCTCTCTCTACTGATGCTTGCTAGAATTGCAGTGCTGAAAAGCACAATGCCACTCATGCATAAGCAACAAGTTATCGTATTATAGTTGAAGTTGTGTTTTCTAACCTGTGGCCTCACCTGCCGAAGCAGTTTCTTGATGCTTCAGTCGCAACCTTTCTTTTTCCATCTGTAGCTGCTGCAGTCTTATCTGTTGCTGTTGATTGGAAGTGCCACCTCCCAGGACTCCACCGGGAGGACTTTGGGGGGCCAATGGCGGTGGCTGTTTCACGGGAGCGCTTTGGCTGATTCTCTGGTTCATAGCTGTAGAAGCAAACAAAAGAGCAGGCACTGTAAAGCGGTCTTATCCCCCAAAATCCTAATGTTATATAATGAATATACATGCCGTGATGCAGGCCCCCCCAACTCCCAGGCTGTGAACTAGCACCGGTCCGCAGATTGCCAGAAACCGGACTGGACAAACAAGCAGTCCCAATCATAGGATGCACAGAAAAATCTTTCTCTATGCCACCGGTCCCTAGTGCCCAAAAGGTAGGGGGCCACTATCATAATGGATTTAATAATTGGGGCCAAATATAATAGTTTCCTCACATTAAAGGATATTGAGAACAGGAAGTGAGAAGTCAGAAAGGAAATAGAGTAGGAATTCCCATTTTGCAAGTATAAATATCTTGTTTCCTATTTTAACGCTAGAGTAGCCCCACAGCGAGATGAGTGGCAACACAGGTAGTCCTTGGCTTATAAAGGTTTGTTTAGTGACCAAAGTACAACAGCAATGAAATAAAGTGACTTGCACCATTTTCTTCACACTTTATGACCCTTGCTGCATCCCTGTAGTCATGTGATCTAAATTCAGGTGCTGGACAACTGACTCATATTTATGACCATTGCGAGTCCTGGAGTCAAATACCTTTTGAAACCTGACAATGGGGAAGCCAGGTTTCCTTAATAATTGTGTTACTAACTGAACAGCTGCAGTGATTCACTCAACAATTGTGGCAACAAAGGTCGTAAAATGGGCCAAACCTCACTTAACAAATATCTCACTTAACAACAGAAATTTTGGTCAAAGTCGAGGATTACCTGTAAATTTAACAAATCAATATGCTAAATGAGATGGAAAAGGGCAAATTTATGTTTTGAGTTCACCAACAGACATCGTAAGTTTAAAATCTGAAGAGATAATAATGTTAAAAAATCTCACAGGCTGCAGAGGAAAATCTAGATGAGTAGGGAAAGGAAAGTTGTCTGGTTAATACTTCTAATAAAGGCCATCCAGATGGGTCTGTCTGTCTGTCTGTCTGTCTGTCATTCAATCTCTCTCTCTCTCTCTGTCTCTCTCGGAATTTCAAAGAGATTGCCAATACTGCACAAAGATAAATCCTGGAGACAGTTTAAAATTAAATCATAGTATCAGTATATATATATATATACAAAATTTAGTTTATGTATCAAAGGAAGTCCTCAGAACACGATAATAATATGCAGACATGTGATTAATATTTAGTGATACCCTTATTAGCACTAGCAATAGCACTTAGACTTATATACCGCTTCATAGTGCTTTTACAGCCCTCTCTAAGCGGTTTACAGTCAGCCTATTGCCCCCAACAATCTGGGTCCTCACTTTACCCACCTTGGAAGGATGGAAGGCTGAGTCAACCTTGAGCAGGTGAGATTTGAACTGCCGAACTGCAGCTAGCAGTCAGCTGAAGTAGCCTGCAGTACTGCACTCTAACCACTGTGCCACCTCCGCTCTTATTATTACCAATATTATTTCAAGCAGAACGACATGACTAAATGAAAGGAAGAATTAAATTTAAATCAAAATAGCAACTGAAGAGAAAAAAAAAGAGATTAGAGACTGCACAAACTTAGTTTATAGCCAGCCTTCTCAAAATCTATTTAAATTATCCAAGCAGTTGGGCAAAACAGCATATTCCAATTACATCTTTTGGTCAGCTGCGTTTCTGCTAGGTCATAGAAATAAAATACATTTTAAGATAAATATAGGCTATGTAGAAAATGTGCGAGTTTCCATTTCGGTTGTAAACAGACAATCCAACCAGTTCTACTGGGCTGTAAATCAAAATGAGGCTTTTTTTTTTAAAGGCATGTGACAATAAGAACCAAACATTTTTCAATCTCTCAACTGATTCTAAGCCAGGTCCAAAATATACAATGATTAACATTTACGAGCACAGTGTCTCTAATAACATCTCTGATAAAGAGAAATAAAGACACAAAAGTTCTACTCAGCCTTTGCATTCTCTCTCTATAATAGGAGACTTCAAGGACTGTCTTGCCCTTAATAAAAAGGCAATAAATAAGTAAATAATAAAAAGAAATCAAACATTTTTTAAAAAAAAACTTTGACAAATATCTTTGAGCAATGACACTGAACTCTACAATTTTCAATCCATGAGTGAAATAGAAAAATAATGTATTTTAAAGAGATTATTAACATTATTTTAAAACATTATTAACACGAGAGAATAATTCTGTTGAAGGAAGGAAGGAGCGAATGTGAGTATCTAGAAAAACCATACAAATTAAGTTTCAAACTTAATGCCAGTCTCCCATCGGGAGTTCTTTTTGTTGTATACTTTCAATGCCGCTTTAGCGGCTCAAAACATAACCGCTTTTTCAATGGTGCCTAAATTGAGGAGAAGGAAAAAGTAAATATGTAGTCCTTTATCTACTAGAATTTGGATTTATCTGTTTCCTGTTCTTTCTTTTCTTCAGTAGCGGAGAAGTATTTAAATATGGGGTTCTACACCCACACAGGGCAAGTACCAAAGACCTCACAGGCAGACAAGAAGAAAACAAGTCTTTGTTTCACTGAGGATTTAGGAGGAAAGGGGATTTGGAAGAGGAGAAGGGAACAAGTTAGTAATGTACTGTTTACCTATCTTAGTTTCATGAAACCACCATGCCTTTTAACAAGGGTAATTTTAGGAAAGAATGTCGTCTAGTCACCTTCTTGCTGCTCTAATGCAGAACATTATCCAGTTATCCTTCTGAAATTATCAAAAATCCAGTTTATTATACACACCCTTCTCATTCTGTCTAAAAGGCAACTGTGTAGTATTTTTTTTTTTAAAATAAATCTGAAGACCAAAACCCTGGAAACTCTTAACTACCGGTACTTAGTAAACAGAAAGAACCAAATCGTAAACAAGTATATCCATGTTTCTTTAGAACTAAATCCAACTATGTTCAAAGGGCTTTACACTCCGGTTAAGTTGTAGGTAGGATTTAGTGCTATGTCTATTTAAAAATAATGAACTGAAAAGGCTCTTTATTTGAACATTCACATTTTATACATTGTGGGCAAACTTCAAAGGCACAAGTCTCAATAGAAAAATGGAAGACTATGCTGGCTTTAGACACATGATGAGATGTTCTCCAGGATTCCCATGTCTATATAGATGGAGCGAGGGGTACTGGCTTCAATATATTTTCTTAAGTATTTATGACCATATACACCTACACCAAGGAAAAACAAGGTATTTTCTTCATGTTAGTCATTTGATGTAACACAAAGCAAAAGTAGGCAGATCTTTTCTTCTATATAAGGGTCTCTCTACTTGCATAAGTGAATTAAAAACTGTTAGCCTTCAGTGAGAAAGTTTAATATAACGTATCGCCAAGCTGTTTGACTTTCCAGTAAACAGTTTCACGGAGGAGTTGTGGATTTTGAAAAGGGTTAAGAGCCACCTACTCTGTTTCCCCCAAAATAAGACCTCCCTGCATAATAAGCCCAATCGGGCTTTTGAGCACATGCACTAAAATAAGCCCTCCCCGAAAATAAGCCCTTCTCAAAAATATTGCAACACAGTAGCAGACATGAGGTGAGCACTCTCGCCGTCTCCTGCACCTCAAAAATAATAAGACATCCCCGAAAATAAGGCCTAGTACTTATTTTGGGGTCAAAAGAAAATAAAACCCTGTCTTATTTTCAGGGGAAACTTGTTAGAGCGCCGCTGGAGGAAGATGAGGGAGGACTCTTGATTGGACATGACTCAGAGCTGCCATTAAGGCCCATCTTATGGCAGCTATGACCGGTGAATCATCCATCTTTTCTCTGCCCCTGATTGCATCTAGAGTATCACCCGGTGGCTCTGTTCAGGATTGCGTGGTCCCTCCTGGGACTAGGGTGGGTGGGTTTCGAATAATTGTCTTCATGGTTGCACAGAGGTCTTTGCTCCATACCTGATGGACAAAATTATTCAGATTTGTTCCTTGTTGGAACTCAGGTGGGTCTATGTGAAATGTCTGGGGAAAGGTCTTACCTAGTTACCTGGGAACAGTTTGATCCTGCTGGACTTGATGAAAGTGGGCAAGGTCCACGATGCTGTCGGTGCAACCCCCTGTCAGTTAGATCTTTATCCCTCCTGGTTGGTGACAGCTTCCAGGATGGTGACCACCAGGTGGCTTCAATTAATTCTTCACTGCAGGAGGGGACATTCCTGGCTCTGGTTTGCCCCCTTTAAAACAAAATATATCCTGACCCCCACCTGCCTGGACAATTTTCGTCCAGTTTCCAACTTTTCATTTTTAGGGAAGGTGGTTGCTTGAAGAGGGTCCTGGATAAAATGGATTATCTGGACCCCTTCCAATCAGGATGGGGATGGTACCAACATCCTTACTCAAGCTCTCAGCAGCCTTCCATACTGGTCTCACTGTTTGAGGCTGGGTAGTGCCATTTTATGCTGGTTTGGCTCCTTTCTTCAAGGCTGTGGTGCTGATAGGAAGTGAGAGATCCAATCCACTTTGGCTCCTTGTGGTGTGCTGCAGGTACTGGTACTCTTCTGTCTACCCCTATCTAGCTTCTATATGAAGCCGCTGGGTGAAGTCACACATCACCATAGGTTGAAGTATTATCAGAACGTGAATGGTACTGAGCTTTCTATGGTGACCCAAGTGATGTTGTCTTTGCCTTCTTGCAGTGGCTGGAGGCTATGAGGGTCTTGGACTAAAACTCAACCTTTGACCAAATGACCAAATGGCACTACCTCAGAGAGACCCAGTGCACAACTCGGGGTTCTCCTGGGACTTGCGACTTCTGCTCAAAGAGCAGGTGGCAGTCTGGCCTAGAAGAAATTTTGCACAACTCTATGTTGTACACCAGTTGCATCCTTTCTTGGATTGGGAGTCCCTATGTTCAGTCATTCAAGCCCCTGGTCATCTCACATCTGGACTATTGCAATGAACTCTACATGGGGCTACCCTGGAAGGAGTATTTGGAAACTACAATTAGTGCAGAATAAGGTGGTGTGGGCAATTCTTGCCCCCCCCCCCGGGTGGTCCATGTTACACCAATATTCTGCAAGCTGCATTGGCTGCTGTTTTGTTTTGAGTGCAGTTTAAAGTTGGTTATCACCAGTGAAACCCTTCATAGCATGGGTCGATTTTTCTTCAGATCCTGAGATTTTATTAGAGATGCTCATGATTTCAGAATTTCTACACCATTAAGGCCAAGAACTCACTGCTTACATTACTTGGAAGCTTAACAAATCCTAACATGCATTATTACCGTTACTAACCTGCACAGCATGTGTGTGTGTGTGTGTGTGTGTGTGTGTGTGTGTATAGATAGATAGATAGATAGATAGATAGAGAGAGAGAGAGAGAGAGAGAGAGAGAGAGAGAGTATGTATGTATGTATGTATGTATGTTTGTATTTTCTTCCATTCTAATTTATTTAAAAATATATTCCTCAAAAGGTTTATGATCATATTTTAAGAATACTGGGATTTTTTAAAAATAAGTTCCTTACACTTTATAACTTGAAACATTTTATACATCGTAAATAATATTTATGATGTATAAAATGGTTCAAGTTATAAAGTGTAAGGAAAGTGTAATTTTATTTTTTTAAATTCCCAGTATTCTTAAAATATGATCATAAACTTTTTGAGGAATATATTTTTAAATAAATTAGAAGAAAATACACTTCTAATTATGAATTCAATTCTTGGCACGGAAGAGAAGTGTACACTTGTTTTGTGATTCAGATGTCACAGCAAAGAATACAACTGAACAACTACTGACTGAAAAAAAGAAGCGATGTTAGTCCATCAAGTTCTAGTTACCTAGTTTTCTAAGCCATAATTTAGAGAAAATAACAAGCAAGGGGCGCTCATGCCATTTTGCATTTGTCCAATACAAAAAGGACAGAACTCCATCTACTCCTTCTCCAGTCTATAGAGAGATGCTGAGAAGACTGTGAGTCATGATGGGAAAGAATCTTCTCTGCATCCCTAGAGAGAAATGAGCTCATTTAGCAAAAGGAATAGTACATCCTCTCTTCTCAAAACTATCAAAGTTTTAGAAAAGTTCTACAAATCTGAAATGTAGCTTTGAAAATGACAGGTTTTTTTAAATTTGTTTTATCTTAAAAATGTACATAGCTGCCCATGTTAGATTGAAATCTGGTGGCTCCCAATCAAAACTGGACATTTATTTACTTGAGAACATGTCCCTTAACCCACATTACCAAAAGCATTATCCTTTCCGTTTCTCCTATTTTTAGTTTTTTGAGTAACGTTGTGGAAGAAGGTTGATCAAGTCTACCTAGACACATGATGGCGAACCTATGGCACACGTGCCACAGGTGGCATGCAGAGCCATTTCTGAGGGCACTCAAGGCGTTGCTCTGTTAGTTCCAGCGCGCCAGCTGATTTCTGCCTTGATTTTCAGCTGTTTTTCACCCTCCAGAGGCTTCCCTGAAACCAACCCAACACGCAAACTGGAGTTTTGGGAACCAACTTCCGGTTTACGTGTTGGTCTGTTTTTCTCCCTCCAGAGGCTTCAGAGAGAGAAAAACAGCCCAACGGGCAACCCAGAAGTCCAAAAACTGGTTGTTTCTGGCCTTCAGAGGGCCTCGGGGGGGGGAGGGGGGAGCCATTTCCATCCTCCCCAGGCTCTTAGAAAGGGTCTGGAGCCCAGGGAGGGCGAAAAACTGGTCCACCGTACCATCGTGTGTCAAAACCAGGGAAAGCACGGGGAGGAGGGCGTGCATGTGCGAGGATGGGCGCATAGAATTATGGGTGTGGGCAAACACACTCACGCCCCCTGTGCTTCACCCGCTTTTGGCACGCGATGGCAAAAAGGTTAGCCATCACTGACCTAGACTAAATACCCATATCACTGTCTCTACGAAGACAGTGTCAGCAGGATTACTTTGTCAAGCACTAAAACAGGAATATATTTTATTTTATTTTTTTGCTCTCAAAGGCTTACTGGACGCCTGTTTAAATCTTCAGGAAAAGAGATGTACAAGTGAGAACTTGTGTGCATAATCGTACATATTTTACTCATCAAAACATATACTTACATTGCTTGCTAACACCTGCTTACCTCCTCCTCCTCCTCCTCCATTTCTTTCTACTTCTGCTACTCCTACTTCCTCCGTCCTCCAGAGCTATGCCTTCGTCTCTCTATTAGTGCTATGCTATACAGAAAATTCTGGACAAAAAAAACTTGCTTGAAGTTCTCTATCTGTCAAGAGCCACAGTTTGATTGGAAACTTTCCCATAAAAGCTGAACTGAATGGAAAATGCAAACAAGATGCTGCATTTCATTACCAATATTTGAGTTCTGCAAAACTAATGTAAGGAAAGGCAGATGTGTGTTTGCTTCATTAACTGGCGAGGAAGAAATATTCTGTAACCAAAACTCAATGCATTTGATTTCCACAGCGCTTGAATAATAGGATATCTATTAAAGCTGCTTATTTTGATTGCATTCTGAATCTTGTGTTGCAACAGATGGTTTCTGCAGTATAGATCCCAGTCCTTTAATTCTGTTTACTTTGATGGTTAACTTCTTCCTTAATTCTTAAGCCAAGGGTTTACCAGGGGTTACTTTTAGCACATTAGTAGATGTAAATCAGTAAATGTAAATTATTATTATTATCCTTATTATAAATAATATTAAATAAATATTTATTCATCAAACAGATTTGAAAGTTTTCATAAGTAAAATTCAGAATCTTCTGCTTTCAACACAGAATTGTAAACAAACACTTTTTAAGAAGGAGGGCATCAAGGAAGCAAGATATACAGGCAGTCAAACAAATAATGCTTTTGGGAGATGAAGCAACCTTTCCTATCCACTATATCTAGGGATCTATAACTTCTATCCAAAGCACTATTTTATGTTCAACAACATCAAGAACTGTGGTGGCACAGTGGTTAGAAAGCAGAATTGCAGGCTGATTAACTTACTACTCACTGCCAAGAGTTCAATCCTCGCTGTTCAAATCTCACCAGGCTCAAGGTTGACTCAGTCTTCCATCCTTCCGAGATCAATAAAATAAGGACCCAGATTGTTGGGAGCAATATGCTGACTCTGTAAACTGCTTAGAGAGGGTTGTAAAGCACTGTGAAGTGAGTCCAGCAATTTCTAAATTGCTAAATCCCAAATTTCTCTTCCCTCCGGATGGGGAGGGAGGTGAGAAAATGATTTCTAATAATTAATCCTTCCACTGCAAGATTTCACGATGCCTCTTTTATCACTCCAAGAAATTCTAACAGAAAGAACAGGCAATGTAGGCATACTCCACCATTTTCTGTACAAGTTCAGCAAGGAAAAAAAATCAGAATGCAAGCAATTAATTTTGACCTTTTTTTTTGATGGTCCTTAAGATGGAGGGAGCACTCATATAACTGGAATTGTAAAGGGAATTTCCTTGGCACAGAAATCTGAAATACATTTATCATAAGCAAAATGTTCATTTTCAAGGAAGCCTCCTTTTGCTGTTGAAAAGCAGCCTGCCTCACATTTGTCAAGGGTTTCGTTCTTTTCTTGTTCTCCTTAGCTAAATAATCCTTCCTTCCTTCTTCCTTCCTCCTGGAACAGATTAAAAGCCCAACCACAAAATAATATGTTTGGTTTTGTTCTTTTCTTGCTCTCCTTAGATAAATAATCAATCAATCAATCAATCAATCAATCAATCAATCTTTCCTTCCTTCCTTCCTTCCTTCCTTCCTTCCTTCCTTCCTTCCTTCCTTCCTTCCTTCCTCCCTCCCTCCCTCCCTCCCTCCCTCCCTCCCTCCCTCCCTTCCTCCTAGAACAGTTAAGAAGCCCAACCACAAAATAATCATAAAAGAAACTTCTGGCATTTAGTCCTGACTAAGCATAGACAGTGGACCCAAAAAGGGAAACTATGCAGTTTCAAAAATAAAACAGTAATATGCATTTCTTTTTTTAGATGCTGAAGATCTTATTTTAACTGATGTTGTTATTTAAGAATCTTAGGAAACAATGGAATGCTTAAGCCAATTAGTTATGCCCCTCCCCATAAGGTAATGCTATTGAGTACTACCCTACTTCCTGAAGGATATATTTTTAGTGTCTGACCTTTGTTTCACCTTTGTTTATTTGCAGATAAATTTTAGTGAAGTCTCACAAGTAAAGTGTGTGAAGAAGAGATGAAAGAAAAGAAAACCTGGGGGGGAAATAGCAGAAAGAAAAAAGAAAAGAAAAAAACCCAGATTTTTTTGACAAATCAACAAACAACTCAAGTATGATATTTAGCAGTTCACTCACTCTTTCTCTGGAGAAGTACCCTTCCCTGATTCTGTCCAAATATAGTCCATTTCCTAGAGTAAAACAGGCTGAAGTCAAGACTAAGTCATCATGATAAATATTAGAAGGGCCACCGCCTGCCTATACCAGTATTTCTCAACCTCAACAACTTTAAGATATGTGGACTTCAATCAGTGGTGGGTTCTGGATCCCGTTCCAACTGGTACAGTTGGAACAGGCCCGGTGTCATCCACATGGACGCGCGCAATGTGTGCACATGCATCTTGCCATCTAGTGACGCTTCCGCGACGCTCCAGCTGCTCGGCGGAGCGTCACACAGGCACTGTTTGTGCCATGTGCAAAAGCATCGAAGGTGGGCGGGTTGGCCCACTGGAGCACCGCACTGGAGCAGTACCCGGTGCTCCGGGCAGGCTCCGGTACGCCCATACCGGGGCGTACTGTCTGCAACCCACCACTGACTTCAACTCTTGAGAATTTGCCAGTCAACATGAGTCTTGATTGAAAGACATAAGTCTACTTCCTCCTATCCCAGCCCCTTTGGAAGACTTGGCAAGCTTGACTCCCATCAATGATATATTCTCCTAAAGATGATTTATATGGCATCTACTCCAATGTTTGGGGTACCAACTGCGTGGCTTTAAGCTCAAAGTGGCCTTCATTCCATTTTATAATATTGCTTAACTGATCAATCTTTTCTCAATTATTTACACTTTTTTGCCTACATTTTCAGAAAATATTTCAAGGCCTCATTTTTAAATTATTATTATTATTATATATATTTTATTCATTAAACATGAATCTCAGCCAACTCAACATGCAAAAATGCCTTACAAATACCAGTGACTGGTGCTAATGGTTGATACAGTTTGCTGCCAACGTCCTAGGTATCAACCAAGTACCTTCTTAAAATATAAGACATTCCGTGTAGCAGAGTTTTTTGCAGTTCCGCTGGTGTTATTGCAGGAAGCTGCAATTTGTTGATGTATTTTGTAAAATTCTTGGACATGGTGCCAAGTGCCCCAGTGACAATGAGTGTCACTGCTACATGCTTCATCCATAGCCGTGTAGTTTCGATGGCCAGGTCGCGATATTTCATTGTTTTTTCTAGTTCTTTTTCTTCAACATCTCCAGGAACAGCGATATCAATAGACTATACACTTCGGCCCTCTACAACCGTGATATATGGCGTGTTGTGGTCCAAATGATGATCCGTTTGTATTCGAAAGTCCCACAAGATCTTCACCTTCTCATTTTCAATAACTTTTTCCACTTTCTGGATACAGGTAAATTATATTTTTAACACAATGACCAGTGGATTAATTTAGCAACTCGGTTATGTCTAGCTTTGTAATCAGTTTGTGCAATTTTGCTGCATTCACATATTAAATGTGAAACAGTTTCGACTTTGTTATTGCAAAGTCTGCAGTTTGGGTTGTCAGTGGATTTTTGTATCTTCGCTTTCATGGCATCAGTTTGGAGGGCTTGTTCTTGAGCAGCCAGTATTAAACCTTCCGTTTCTTTCTTGGTAGTTCCCATCTTAAGCCATGTCCACGTCAAGTTGTCATCACATTTTCTTTCAATGTTTTTCAAGTGCTGTCCATGCAAAGCTTCTGGTTTTCCATCTATTTAATCTGTCATCCAGCTGTTTTTCCTTATATTCTGCCTTTGTTTCTGTTGTTTTTATGCTGTTCTCTGTTTTCACAGCCTGCAGCAATTTTTCTGTACTTTGGTTCACATAATCATTTAAACTTCATTTTTCTTCTTCTACAGTTTGATGGATTTGCAATAGTCCCCTGCCCCCTATTTTTCTTGGCAGGTACAACCTGTCGATGTCACTTTGTGGATGTGAAGTGTGGTAAAGAGTTCCTGAAGCCGCGGCAAGGCTTTGAAGCCGCGCTTCAAGCCGTGGCGAGGTTTTAAAGCCATGGCGAGGATTTCAGAGCTGTGGCGAGGCTTGAAGTTGCGGCAGGTTATCAAAGCTGCGGCGAGGCTTTTGCAGCCGCAGCAAGGCTGTTAAAGCTGCAGCGCTGAGGAGACTAGAATCGAGCAAAAAGCTGGCCCCTGAAGCCTCTGATTAACTCTGCTGCACATGGGAGTCTGTCACCCCTGTACACCCAGGGATTGGGCAGAGCACCCCCAGGCCCAAAGGCAAGAGACCAGGTCACTCCTGCTTCCTTATGAGACTGACAAAGCAGACTCTATGGCCAGTAGTCCGAAAATTTAAGAAATTTAGAATATCCAATTAATCGAATTAGAATAATAATAATAGTAATAATAATAACTCAAAGGAGCCAAAGCTAGTGCTTGGACCAGAAACTGAGAGGAAACTGGGAGCCAATAGGGAAGGAAGGATACTTTAAGAAAATTCCCTCAGTCTCTGGACCAATCAAGCTGTGACTAAACCCAGCTGTAGCCCCTCCCGCCGTATCTACAGGAAAAGTTTGTGTGTTTTCCGGTCCAAATTTTCCAGTTCAGCCAGAGTCCAGTTGATGATTCCAACTGAGTAGCATATCACTGGAACTGCCCATGTATTAATAGCTTTAATTATGTTTCCAGTTTTCAGCTTTAATTTTAATATTTTGCGGACCCTCCTGATGTATTCCTTTTACATTGATGCTGATGCTGATGATGCTGATGATGCTGATGATGATGATAATAATAATAATAATAATAATAATAATAATAATAATAATAATAATAATGCAGTTTTCAATGCACTTTGGCATGGAAAAATGTGCCACTGTATCCATAAAAAGGGGCAAAATCACTGCATGTGAGGGAACTGAAATGCCCAATGGCCAATTAATTAAATGCAAAGAAAATGAAGCCTACAAATACTTAGGCATTCTGCAGTTGGATAACATCAAGCATGGAGAAGTAAAAACTATTGTCAGGCGAGAGTACACCAACAGAGTTAGGAAAATTTTGAAATCTAAATTGAATGGTGGAAATACAATCAAGGCCATAAATACCTGGGCAATACCAGTTATAAGATACACAGCTGGTATAGTTAACTGGACACAAGCTGATTTGGACCTTTTGGACAGAAAAACCAGGAAACTAATGACAATGCACTACAGTTTACATCCACGTGGTGATACTGATAGACTATATCTGCCCTGAAAATCAGGTGGCAGAGGATTATTACAAGTGAAGCAAACAGTTGAAGAAGAAAAACATGCACTGGCTGATTATTTAAAAGAAAGTCAAGAACATCTATTAATTGAAGTAAAGAACAAAAAACTACTGAAGGCCCAACAGACGAAACAAGAATACAGAAAAGATGTGATAAAATCAAGAATGGAGAGTTGGCAGAACAAAGCACTGCATGGCCAATTTCTGGAAAAAATAAAAGATAAAGTGGACAGTGAACAAACTTGGTTATGGTTAACAACAGGTACATTAAAGAAAGAAACAGTCACTAATCCTGGCTGCGCAAGAACAAGCTATCCGCACAAATGCCATTAAGGCCAAAATCGAAAAATCCTCTGATGATGCCAAATGCAGACTTTGCAAAGAAGCTGATGAAACTGTTGATCACATACTCAGCTGCTGTAAAAAAACCGCGCAGACTGATTATAAATTGCGGCACGATTCAGTAGCACAAATGATCCATTGGAATTTGTGCAAAAATTATAATATTAAAACAGCAACAAACTGGTGGGAACATCAGCCTGAAAAAGTCACCAAAAATCAGATGGTCAAGATCTTGTGGGATTTCCGTATACAAACCGACAAAATACTGGCGCATAATACACCAGACATCACACTGGTTGAGAAAAATAAGGTCACAATCATAGACATTGCAATACCAGGTGATAGCAGGGTCGCCGAGAAGGAACATGAAAAAATCGCAAGATACCAGGACTTAAAAATAGAAATTCAACGACTATGGCACAAACCAGCAGTGGTAATTCCAGTGGTAATTGGCACACTGGGTGCTATTCCAAAAGCACTGGAATTACATTTAAAACAGTTAAAAATTGACAAAATCACCATCAGTCAAATGCAAAAAGCCGCACTGCTTGGATCTGCACGCATATTACGAAAATATGTTACGACGTCCTAGGCCCCTGGGTGGGGCCCGACTAGTAATCAATGCCAAATCCGGCGAAACAACTGGCCGCTGTGATACAATTGTATAGCAACAACTACTACTACTACTACTACTACTACTAACATCCTCAACCCGCAAACTACCTCTGAAATTTTGCAAGGAAAACTGCAGGGTCTAGGCTAAAAACGGGAATGTGTGTGCATGCGCCAGAATCCAGAAGTTCTTCCCGGCGCGCGCATGTGTGCTGGCCATCTGATCTTCTGCTTTATAATGTGCATGTGTGCATGCATACAGGCTGAGGAGCTGGCTCTGTGTGCCACTTCCGGCATGCATGCCATAGGTTCACCATCACGGGTCTAGGCAGTCACTAAAAGACTAACCTAAATGACTAATCTGAAAGCACACACACACAGGTTTTATGTGATATATACCAAAGTCTCAGCAATGACAGTACCTGGATAATTTTACCTACATCTATAGTGTGAGGCCACATGGATGGAAGATAACCAAGAAATCCCAGTGATAGGAAGCATAAACATCTTGGAGGAAAGCACTTTTATGTGCTATTGAGCCAATTACATAGACTGAAGAAGACATGTTTGGAAACTCCATTGCTAAAGTAGCTATTTTTATCTTCTTTGCCTAAGGTCTGTAAATTCAGTTTTATAATATTTATGTTTTAATGTAGATTTTTATATTTTTATATCTGGTGTTTTATAGCAATAGCAATAGCAGTAGACTTATATACCGCTTCATAGGCCTTTCAGGCCTCTCTAAGCGGTTTACAGAGAGTCAACATATTGCCCCCAACAATCTGGGTCCTCATTTTACCCACCTCGGAAGGATGGAAGGCTGAGTCAACCCTGAGGGGTTATTTGACTGTTCACACCGCCCAAAGTTCCTTTTGTGAGATGGGAGGTTATGCAAATATGATTAATAAATAAATAAATTAGACTTCTCTGTGTAGTAGAATCAGAAGTAGAATCAAGAACTGACTTGAAAGAGGCATCACCTTTTACTCAAATGAAGGTACACAACAATAATTGGAAATTAAGAGTATGTATTCAATACAAACACATTTTAAAAGCAATCTTATGGTTGTAATAAAAACCTTAATGTATCCACTATCAATCTAGGTTGCCAGGGACAAATAGGAAAAAAGCAATTCAGTGTTAGACAGTCTTGCTTTAGGAAAAAACTTAACCACACTTCTTATTTGCCTTTGAAAATCATATAGTACTATTAGCTATGCTAATTGCATACATTTATGGCAAATAGATTAAGCCACATTTTAGTTATAATTATATCTAAAAGATTATCCATATCTTTCCTCTTTAGATACTAACATCTCTCTGTCTAAATCTGGGGTGTCAAACTCAAGGCCTGTGGGCTGCATCTGGCCCGCGATGTGGTCGGAACCAGCCTGCGAGGCTGTGGTGGTCTACCCAATACAAAGAGGAAAGATCGGGCCAGCGTGCATTCGGCCCGGTCTACCCAGTGCAAAGAGGAAAGACCAGGCCAATGTAGATTCGGACTGGTCTACCCAATGCAAAGAGGAAACATGCCAACAGTTTGGGGAGCGGCATCAAGATGGCCACACACACCCCAGCCCCCCCCCCCAAGGTTAACCACAGCCTTGATGCGGCCCTCAATGAAATTGAGTTTGACACACCTGGTCTAAATGCACCATCTGCAGAATGGGCGCACTCCAAGTCCCATCAATTAAATGCTGTCATCCTATGGGGAGCAAGATTTGCTCAGCTTGCTAGGCCCCAAGAACAACACTTAAGAGTGGTTTCCTTTATTGCTCTTCACCTATAGACAGAATCTTGCCAGACTAAAGCAACTATTGGTATGACTACTGGTATATTCTGGGAATAACTACAGAGGAGCCATTTTAACCCTCTTTCTGCTGAACGAACTTTGCAAGCTCTGCTACTTCTTTGCTCTCTGGAAAACAGCCCCTCCCTGCTGGAAACCCAGATTACATTGCACATCACATTACGACACCCTAGGTTGTTGGGGAGAACATGTTGTGCATGAAGGCCAACGCCAGTTTAAAAAATCTGTGACTTCACACTATTGTGTACAGTTAATATCATCCTTGATATATTTAGCATTTTAAACATTGTATTGTCCAATTTGAAGAAAGTTAAGATAATTATTCAAGCTATTATCAAGCAGTAGAAATCTCCATTAAGCTCCTCCAGTTTACTGTCATTTCTATTATTTAGCCAGACCACATGAGCCTTCCAATTCTGCAGAACAATGCTTTCAAATGACATAAGCCAGAGGTATAGAACTAATAAGCAATTTGTGGGCTGTCATTCCTATTCCATACTGCTAAGCAGCCTTTACCAAGGAGTTAGACACACGTTGTGACAATTGAACTGCAGCATAACTCATGCACCTGCAAACCCAGTAATGTGTACAATGCAAGGATTGGAAGGAAGAAATGTTCATAGTATTTCTATGTACCTGGGTGTTTGGAAATTTGTCAACATGTTGTGAGTGATAATTTTAAAGAAAATGGAAAAGAAGACAATATGCATATGGAGTAGCTTATAACCCCTAACTTTTCAGGATCTAGAACTGGTAACAGAAATAAATTATGTGCTGTAAGAGTTTTTTTTAGCTCTCCCCCTGCTCCAATATCTTATGAAATATTTCTGGAATAAGAAAGAAAAACACCTTTCTTCCGCAACTTTCCAGAAGCTGCCCTGCCTCTGCCATTTAGAGCCAGGTGCTTATCTGTTAATAAAGTATAGGACTAGAACTGGTGAAAGATTCATGGTTCTTTCCCTATCAATCAATTCAGGCCAGCTGAGAGAACTGTTATATATAAAAAAATGGAAATATAAAGTCCTATTATAGCATCTTGATTGAAATAATAATAATAATAATGATTAAAAATTATAATGATAGTCATATGTCTGTTAGGTGTAAGAATTAAGAAAGTATTTTTTTATATTTTTTTCTTATTATATAATAAAGAATGGGGAGCTCTTAATCGGGAGGGAATATTTCTTTTTCTTCTTTCACTCTCAAAACGTCAGCTATGCTGCAGATCTGCGTAGATGTGTTCTTATTAAAGAAAGAGGCATAGACTAATATTTTATTGCAATTTCTTTACTTTTTCCTGTATTAGTGGCATAGCACCTTTGACTGCTTAAAATTCCAAACAAAGTTCACTGCAATTTTAAGACACAGTTTAGGAAGCCTAATTAATTACTGTAGGATTAACATATGAATACACATATACAGGATTGCATTGGACACAAGAAACGTTGCAAATTACTCATCCTTCACTGGGCGAAACTGAAACTTTTGCATAATTTTGCTACCTTTGCATTAGTGGTTGTTTTAAAGTGAAACAAAATCAAAACCTAGACTTTTTACAGTAATCTTTTACAGCAAGAAAATTCATCTGAAAGGATCAAATGCAAAGTGATAAATACTACATTAATTGATAGTATTTTAGCTCTCCCCAAAATTATTTGGTCCTCAATGGAGTAGTTAAAAAAATAATGCTGTGACATTATTCGTTCTAATGGGGTTTGCTCCACTCGCTTATGAATGAATTTATCATTAAAATAAAATTATACAGAATTGGAAGTTGCAAATTGTAAATAACAAAGTTATTTTATGTGCACTTTTTAAAAAAAAAGAAAAATCTACTCTGCAATTGTGGGGAAGTTCTAGGTCAGAGTACAAGAGCTTAAATAACAAATAACTGCCATTGCTTTATTTTAATAAAACAATTATACTAACCAGAATTTATACTGCCAGACAATGCCTTATATACAATAGAACAGAAACCTAAAACAATGCCCTATGACACATACATCTAAAGGAAGATTTGAAAGTTAATATTCAGCGTCAGATCAGCTTCTTATTAAGTAAGCAAACAGGCTTAAAAACTACCATGAACTAGACTTTTTAAAGTTGATTTTATTCTACGTGCACCATGTAGCCTCTATTTTTATCAACACCTAAGCTATCATGTTCAATAAAAAAACTGAATTATCTCTGAAACAACTGGCAATATAAATAATCATCTCTATATTTATACAATAAAAGTAACAAATATAATAGCAGTGGGAAAATTCAAATCTGAAAAAGGGATGGGAGAGGCAACAGAAAATCGAAATACGATGAGCATGAATGAAAAGAGAATAGTTTAAGGGGAGCTTCACCTTGCCCTCAAGGAAGAGAAAGGCTGACATGCTGTTAGTAGGAGTGGGCAAAGGCACAAGACATCAAGATGGGAGGGGGGTTAATTTCTCAATTAATTTAAAATCATTAGCCAAGTCTTTGGCTACAGCTGCTGGTTTTTCATTTAAGTGGGGGGAGAGGGTGGGTGGATGGGTGGAGGGAAGAATTTTAAGTGCCAGGAACTTTTACCAAAACGTGGGTCAAGTCTTGGATCTAGCCAAGATGTAGTCTTGTTCTTATGGTTTATGTAGTAAATTTCTCCATCCTGGGTCATGGCTTGTTCCCATCCTTCAGGGAGCGGGCCTGTAACACAGAAGGAAGCAATTCATAGTAGGCTGTGCTATGCCTGCTGAAAAAAAGTAGCTAAACTTAAAAAAAAAAGAAACAAACCCCAGTTAATTTACATAAAACACAGCACACATGAAACTAATTGTTTCAGCACATCGTGGCTCTCAGTATTTAAGGGAAAGGAAGAATACTATAGCTGTGTTGCAATAAAACATCCCTTTCAAGTATCTAGTGTGATGCGGGGGGGGGGGGATTAAAATGCCCTAAAATTTACCCCATCTTTTGATTATTCTAAATTCTTTGTACTGCAAAAATGAAAAGGAAGGGATAGTTACAAGTCCAGGTTCTACTGCCTGGCTTCATAATATGAGGGGGGGAAAAACAACTATTTTTATTTTGGCATCTTTTTCAGAATTAGCCAAAAATTCATATTCCAGGACATTTCAAAACTCTATTTTAGGTACATTTCTGTTCCTATTTATCTATGTTAATTTTCCATATTTTGTACATTATTCCTTATATTGTACAATTGTTTTTATGTGAAACAGTGGGAGTTCTATGTAAAAGCAATGTCGTGCAGGAACTCAATAAAGAGGCTGTATATATATTGATACATATTGTGTATCATCACGGAACCCTTAGCCATACTTATGCTAATTTTGGTCTGGCCAATCATTGGATAGTTTATGAGAAATAATCTTTTTCCCATTTATATAAAAAGCAAAAGTGGCTTATTGGTCTTCAGATTCTTTGAACTATCATTTCAGAAATCTCAGACCATTTTTTGATCTTTAACCATGAACTTACAGGAGGCAACTGGAGGGCAACCATCCTTGTTCTAAAGAATGGGAAGAGCAATCATGTAGTTTTCACAGGTTTGTTAAGACCACAGATAAATTAGAGGATAAAAGAACTATATAAACCATTAATCAGGGAGAAACTTGTTTATTAGCTGGGAACAGCAATGTCCTGTTTTAATGATCATTGCTAATATTCCATATTGAAATTTCACAATAGACCATGCTTCACTTAGCTTCAATGGAAAACACACATTAATTATGAAAATCTATGGAAATTATGTAGAAAATGAAAGTGATTAGCTATCAGACTTTCAATGTTATTTCAAGAAAAACAGAGAGAATGAACTCTTTTTAAGTTGGGAAGGTCAAACAAGAGAGAATAAAAGGAAGATTATGAAGAGTGTAGAAAAATAGGAAAGTTTATTTGCAATATTGACTTTTTGAAAAATTCAAAACACTGGGAATAAGGTTATGCTGCCAAAATCTTTGTTCATTTCACTTTTGTTTAATAAAATCTTGAAAAGATTGTATATTATATTTTTTTAAAAATTGTTTTGATAAGACAGAGTTCTGCTAGCTTTATTACTCTAACTCTTATCAAACCCTGTAGCTTGAGACTAAACAAAATTGCTAAACCGCTATAATTTTATCCAAAACAACTGTGACAAATATTCTTAACTCTTATTTCCCACACCATCCTCAAACTTTTTCAACTGGTAAATACTGGGGCTATAATGCAGCACCTTGCTTCCTAATTGTAGGAAGTCTTGTTTATTATTTTTATCACTAGTCTATAGCATTAACAGTCTGTATCTGTTCCTGCATCTATCTAGGCCAGAATTTCTTTTTAATTTTGCAGACAAGTTCATCTCATACGCTGCTTTAATAAGCCATGATTTGAAGAAATTCAATACATTATCCAAGACAATGTAATGCATTTCACATTAGTAATACTCTTCCCCCTTCACATATGTTTTGTCCTGATTTGACCAAATACAAAGAAGCAAAACAAAATGCCAAACTTGACCTTGTTCTGCTTAGAAAATACCATAAAGCAATTCCATAAAAATGAGGTGAAGTTCAAACAGCAATTATTAGTATTATTATTTGCTTTCATGTTTCAGGACAGAATCTGTAAATAATTTAAAATATACGAATAGCATCTAATGCCAGGTTAGACTTGCAAAAAACTGATATATCATTTAATGCTGTCAGCTGCCCAGTTATGTTCTTGAGATGGGTGGCTATATACTGTAAATAAAATAAAACCATTGAAGAATTGTCTATTTTCAACCTCTAATTCTGCTTATGATTAGTATGTTGTCGAACCAAACACTAAATACTATTTTCACAAAACAATTTTGAACTTCATACAATGCCATTAAATCGTATCTCACTGTTACATCTTGGGTCAAGATGAAACAGTGCGTTTCCAAGACTACATTTGCCACCAGAATAATTTGCAGTGTTCTCTCCACATTCTTAGATACCCATAATTATCATTTTTCACCAAGCTTAGGAAGTATGACTAATTACAAATCTCTATTACTCCCTGGCAAGGAATGTCCTTTCAAATCAGTAACATGTCTTATTGCAGAGACAGATTCAAAAATTATTATTGCAAAACTTTTACCACTCTTCAAATCATGGTTTTAAAGAAAAAAAAATACACACACTTATTTTGCTTTAAAAAAATCCCTGGAGATTTCCATAAACATCTTTTTCTGTAACTTTAAACGAACTCTTTCTCTATCATATAATCAACCAATGTTCACACATAAAAGCCTTTCCTTTAATATGCTGATAGAACAAATAACAGTAGAACAACATCTACATTTGTTAATACTATCATCTTTTCTTAACCTTCTAGGAAGGAGAATCAGCAGATGAATAATATAGGCCTATGGAACAAACCTTAAGAATAAAACACCTGCTTTCTTAGTCATAAAAGTATTTGCTCATACAAATGTTTTAATAAAGCCTACATTTTTATTTCAAATGGACAATATATGGACGGAAATGAGGATGATTAGGACCCATTTATTTATCATTCAGATTGAGAGCCTGAATCTGAATGGAGAAGCTACAGATTGATAATCCAGGACTTTTTTTCTCAAGGAAAGAAAATTATTTCAAATCACTCACGATACGAAAACTTGTAGCAGACAGATATTAGATATTACTATATTCTTACTGAGGAAAATTATAAATTCCAGCCAAGTTTTCTGACTGCCTGTTCCAATGTCTGTTAATTCACAATCCTAGCAGGGGCAGAAATAAACCATTTCTTCTCAATCAGTCTGTCTGTCTGGCAATAAAGGTCATAAAATCAGGTAGAACTCACTTAATGACCACATCACTTAGCGATGGAAGATCCAGTTTCAATTGTGGTCATAAGTCTAAGACTACCTGTACTGATTATTAATGTATCCATAGCAGAATCTGTAAAAAGTGTCATTTTATAAATCCAGGACACATGTTCATTCAAAAGAATTTTTCCTTCACAGGTTGCCGAAGTGTGTGTGTGTGTGTATACATATACATATACATGTATGTATGTATGTATGTATGTATGTATGTATGTATGTTGTTGTATTTGTGCTGATAAATAAATAAAGGGAGACTAGTATAGATCTATTTCAAGCTATTTAGCTCTCATCAGCTAGCCATACTCTTACTGGGATTTGAACCTGGGCTATATAACATACTAGGCAGACATCTTAGCCATTAAGCCACAAGCGCTTATCTGTTATCAGTGAAGCCAGGGTGAAAGGTATCTATTAGATAAAAATCTAATATGTATATGTATGTATATGTATGTATGTGTGTGTGTGTGTGTGTGTGTGTGTGTGTGTATATATATTCACTTGCAATGTGACGAACCTAATGACAGAGAGTGGAAGTGTGACCTTCCTCCCATACTTGGGCATACCAGGGGTTGTGACTTTAAAATATATATATATATATATATATATTCATTTTGCTTAAATACTCTATTTAGTTTTTTATTTTATTTTAATAAAATAGTTTAATAAAATTTGTTTGTAATTTTATTTTATACTTATTTTTTATTTTTTATTTCAAATGTTCTGCACATTTACAGTTTATTTTCTTTGTGTGTTATATACCCATAAGCAACTTTGAACATTACTTTGAAGGCAGAAAATTAATTATTAAATTTTGAAAAGATGGTGGGAATGACAAGACAAAGACAAAGACAAGCTTAGAAAAAAAGACTTTGGATGTCAAAATCCAACAGGGGAGAAGTAATCCAGTCTGATTTCCTCCAATCCAAAGCTTAGTCCATTCAGATTTCTCAGGATTGTGTGGTAATTTTACATCCCAAGTAAAAATCGTGCTTTGAAGCACAAGGAAACAGTAACACCTGTGGGGCAGTGGTGGGTTGCTCTTATCGTCGCTACCGGTACGCTGATCGTGGTCTGTCTGTGCACACGCCTGACGTGCGCTGTGCATGTATGCACAGTCCACTGCCCTAACACCCAGCTGCTTGTCGGGGCGCGCTCAGGCTCTGCACCTGTGCGTGCGTGCGCAGTGTGCCTTTTGGTATAAATATAGCTATAGAGCGCAGGCGGGCCAAACAAGCCACCAAACCAGTACGCTCTCAGCTGCTCCAGGCCACTACTGGTACAGTCTTACCGGTCAGGAGTGGCAGCAACCCACCACTGCTGTGGGGAACCAACTTAAGGTAGCTACCTCCCTTCTCAAGTTACCTTCCACAAGCTACAGCATGGTCTTAAGAACATACATGTATATGTTTGACACACCTTTGCTATAAAAAAATGTTCTAGATTGCTTAAATAACCTGGCAACATGGAGTTCAGAAAAAACTGATGTTTGCAAAAGATTTATTTATATATTATAAACCACTGCCAACAAAAGCTACTATGAAATCATAGCAAATAAAATAATAAGAAATAAATGCACCAAAATATAAAAGAAACAAAACTGAGAAAGTTTTCAACATGACAAGGCAAAGCCTAGGAAGAGGAAAATGAAGACTTGCATACACCTATGGCGTTTTGCACAAATCCTCATATAGTTTTAAAAATTAGAATGTTTCAAAAAATTCAAGCTTACTTCCTCCACTGCCATTTCCATTCATCAATTTGTGTTTTATTTATCATAGGAAGTATCTGTTTGATAATACTTATATGGGAGACAATAATCTGTGTAACATCCATTTTCAGTAATGAATCTCAGCAATAATGACAAATGATCAGCATAAACTTTATATTCTAAATGTGAAGCTTCTTGAAATTCTCTATAAATTCTGGTTGGTTTCTCCTTACCGGTTGCTGAATTCATTATATTCTGCTGCACTGGAGGGCTTGTAGGAGCTGTAACATTCATTTGGGAAAGGAGAGTCTTCCTTGGATCCTGCCATGTTGTTGTCTGGTCAATGTGACTAAAGCAAAATAGAACAAAGTGTTAAATGCCGCATAAGTGAAACAATATGAAAATTCATAATGAGAAGTTAGAAAATGAGCAATGAATCTGACAGTCCTGAAAAAAATCTGCTCCAAATCATTGCAGCCGCAGGCAGAATTAATGCAGAGTGTCCAAGAGTTTTTGCTGATCTGTGTCATGAAAAACAAGTTACAGAATTTAGAAATTGCTTTTGAAATTCAGAAAGACTTCAAAAGAATAAAAGTGCAATATGTTATGTGAGGTCTGAATTTCAAGTCAAACAGAATCCTACTGGAACATATACAAATTCAGAGTAGGCCCATCTAGGGTAGCATTTAAAATATTTGACAGATTGTCAAATGTTGGTTTCAATCTTGAAGGTGGCCAACTGGTATTTATTCCCTGACTTGTTTGTTTTCCTAAAACCATGTTAATTTCAATAAAAGGACTTTTTCATTACACACAATTAAACCAGACAGGAAGTATTGAAATATTTAAACATTTAGACAGGTATCTAAAATAAATGTATCTTATGTGACAGATTTAATAATAAATATATTAAATATAAATATATATTAAGTCCAATATTTCACTTGCAATTAACTTCTTTACGGTATGTAAGGAATTTATGTTTTAATGACAAATCTTTATGCATAATGCCCACAACGTTCAGAATTTATTAGGCATAATAAATATAACAAAAAGTGTAAAGCTATCACTATCACAAAGAATATTAATTAAAACAAGGGGAATGTTATTAATGTCACTTGAAGTTTTTTTAAATGTAATGGCACAATAGCACCAAATGCATTATCAAAAGATTAAGATAACAAATGCATAAAGTTGCTTTTTTTTAAAAAAAAGAAAAGTGTGGAATATTATACTGCCTGTTACTAGCTGCTTTACTAACTGGAAGAATTTAAGACCTAGAAATAGAGAAGAAATTTCTGAATAGCATTTTTACTATTCAGTCCCTGCAGAACTACCTATTGACTCCAAATATCATCTGTCCAATCCAACAAAAACGGGAAGAATGGGCTTCCTCCAGGACCCTTCCCTTAGGGAATTTATCAGGTCTTGGGGACAAATGTGGTTTTATTCCGTCTGGTAGTGGGTAGTCTCTGATTTTTGTCATATTGATTACAGATAGACGTCAACCTATGACCATTCAGTTGAAAGTTGAAAGTTAAGATGGTGCTAAAAAAATGTAGTTATGGTCCTTGGAATTCTGGCCATCCCAGCAGTCCCACAGCCATGTGATTGGAAACCAGTTTGTAGTTATGACTAGTTGCAGCCCTACAATCATGTGATTCAGTTGTAGGATTCAATTTTTTTTACTACCGGCTCTGTGGGTGTGGCTTGTTGGGCATGGCAGAGGAAGAATACTGCAAAATCCCCATTCCTTCCCCACACCACTAACCTGCTTTCCAGCTCCATTCTCCTGTGCAGGGCAACAAAAGAAGATCAGCTGGGAGGCAGCAGGGGCAGGGCCAGCCTATTTGCCGGTTCTCCAAACTACTCAAAATCTTTGCTACTGGTTCTCCGGAACCTGTCAGAACTGGCTGAATACCACCTCTGATGTGATTGCCAGTTGCAACGTTCCCTACCAGCTTCTACACTGACTTTCCAAGGAAGCTGCAGGGAAGATCACAAGTTCCAGGAGTAAGTCTTTTCTACCTGCATACCTTCCCCTAGCCCCCCTGTGCTCATGCGACATTGGCCACTTCTGTATGCTCGTATCCCTCCCTCCTTTCTAATGCACCCTTTTGTGCCCTCTCTCCCACGCACCTCTTTCGCAACCTCCTTGACTCACTTGCCTGCCAACTGGCATGGAGCTTGCCACTTCTTGCCCATTTCCCCACTGACTTTGGTTATGGGATGCTGGAAGGAAGCTGCCTCACCTAATGATTATGGATTTGGTTAACAGCAACCAGGACTATAGGCATTGTTGTTACTACGTGATGCAGTCAAGCTTTATGATCTCATTGCTTAGTGACAGAAATTCTGATCCTAATTGCTGTGGCAAGTTGAGGATTACCTGTAATGTTATTTGTGGGACTATTTTTCTCCGTTTGTTTCTGCCAGCACTATAAGATCAGAAGTTGGCATGTTCTGGACCTCATCCATTAAGCAATGTCATGTGACAGGACCCAAGAAACACCCGATCACAGCACTCCCCTTAAAAACACTCAGCTCCCAAAAATTTTTGAAGAACCTCAACCTTGCTTTCCTAAGCAAATAAATAAAGATTTGTAGTGCTGTATATAGATTGTGTAGTATTACCAATTTAGTTTTATTGTATTGTTTTTAACCCAATGTGCCGATTATCGGGTTTATGATGTTCAGCATGTTGCATGAGAAATTGCATCATGAACATGACTCTTAAAGAAAACATCTAGAACACACACCACTAATTCACAGAGATGCACACTGACCTCCATTTTCACTGGCAGAGGGTTGCAGAAGGCTGGCAAAGCCGAAAATGGAGCTTGGGAGCCCGTTTTCACTGGCAGAACACTCGGGCCACCACAGGCACCACCAACATGAGTGATGTCATGCTTGCCATGTCCCCCCTGTCCATGTCCCTCCCGAGGTCAAACACAACCTGATGCGGCCCTCAATGAAACTGAGTTTGACACCCCTATTCTAAGCTACACATATCCATCTATTCATCCAATTTAGGCACTCATGTCATTAAGTTCATGCAAACACTAAAGTGCAGGATACAAAACTTCCATCCATTTGTACTATTAAATAAATGAAAAGCACAAGATGACTTCAGTTAACAGAAGAAAGTATCTGTAGATGACTGCCCATGTTGCCGCACACATCTGTCATTAAATATTACTATTTTTCAGCTAGAAAACCATTCATTATTTATTGTAGAAAAATCTCCCCATGTTTAATGTTATGCAGTTTTCACTTCAATCTTGCAATCAGCCTAGAACTCACAGCTCATATATCACTGAAAGACACTTTCTGATCTCCTTTAGTTTGGCCTGCAACCTACTTTTCCATAACGTGTTGTATTTGGTCTCCATTCAAAAGGAAGTGATGGAGGTTCCATATAATTCTTCCAATCCCTTTTTAATGAAGATGCATTCAAATCCTAGATAATCCTCTCCTCTCCCTCTCCCATCTGAAATAAAATAAGTTTATAGGAAAATGTAGCTCAGAAACTACCGACCCACATCATGTTTCAAATATTAATTTTAAAAATTAGAATAACAGATGAAGTGGATTGATTTTATGAAAACAAAAACATAGCAGCCACTTCTCACGGATCAAGAGAAACCACAGTCCAGTGTTTACAAAGAGCTGACTTCCAGTCCTTTAATATGGCCTGTTGAATCTAAGGCATATCACTGACTTCTAATCAGCATGAATCTCGTATTACAGTTGCCCTGGTGTTTTTTTTTTTTCAGAAGAGAAGAAATAAGTAGTAGAAGGTAAGCAGCTGACTTGGAAGAAAATATATTTAACTTTACAAATGAAGCAGTGATGGACAGCAGCCCTTACTAATTGTACAGAAAAAACAACCTATCATGACAGTTCTACCACTCTTTAAGTAAATTCTTCTTATCTCTGTACTGTTGAAGAACAGAATACTGAAGAAGGAAAAAAGGAGAATCTGCCAGAAAAGAATGTATACAGGACTTTCCTCCAAATCTCTTCTACCTACCTGTAGATTATACTTGGAGGCGGGGAGGGCTTAGGAAAGAGCATAACCTCTCTACATATCCAGATTGTATTCTCCTCTACATTTATCTTTTTGCTTGGAACAGAAGACTTGGAGAAAAATTAAGTCACACAATAGCTCCTATGACAAAACTTACATTACTACATAAGTCATAAGAGAAATGCCACCTATTGCATTCCACCAGTGCTGTATTTCTTTTTCCTGTATATCAAAATCCTTTGAACTCTTGATTTAATCTAATGACCCCATGCTCCCAGATAGAAAAGACAAGTGACAGAAGTCTAAAATTGTTTTTGTCAACAGAATCCTGCTTAATTTCAGCTTTTCTTAATTTTCTCATCAGTAAGTCAGTTTAGGGAATAGAGCTGGCAGAGCTGGCATTAAAATGCTCAGCAGGCTCTTTGCCCAGATTTATGGGCCGCTTACCAAGCCTATATTCGTTGTGAAATTGTTATTTATAAAGTCACATGCTTGGACTTGTTCTCAAGTTCACTAAACCTACAAGTTTAATTTACTCTCTTCACAATGCTCTATTGTTGACTACTGTAATCTTGTTACAGTTCCTCATATAAAAATGTCTCATCTGGGTTACCCTCTTTAGACATTTGTTTTTGTCTATTTCCAGAATTGTCAATACAAAGTATAGACACAACAGACTGCAATTTCATTATACAAATTAAAATCCTGTTTGTTAATTTCATACTATAATAGAAGTCAGTTTTTCACAAGAAATCTCACCAGCGGTTAATATAATAAGCATAATAATACAGTAAAAAGAATTTCAGGTTGAAGTATCATAAATACTTCTTTATTTAATTCTGAAAGCAGGGACTGAATCACACTTTCTCAGTTTACTATACAGAAGAGTTACTTTTAATACTTTTAGTCTAGCTTGGAAATTATTAATTTACTAGGATTTATAATCCTAGTATAATTTTATCCATCAGGACAAAATAAACATACTAGATAGCGCATTTCTAGCTAGTTAGGTATTAACAGCTTCATTTCCCCACAAAATATAATGATTAACAAATAGAGAAGTTATTATTTCATTAAAATATAAATATGATGAACAAAATTCTGTCAATCGTTCAACAGATTACAAAAATAATCAGAAATCACCAAAGACCCCTCATTTCAACCCCAGGCTACAAAAATGTATGTATGTATGTATGTATGTATGTATGTATGTATGTATGTATGTATGTATGCATGCATGCATGCATGCATGCATGCATGCATGCAGTCCCCATCTTGTTTCAAAGTAACTGTGGGTAGCTTGCAGTCTCTATCCATACAAAGCATAGAATCTGAACTGTTTGAAGTTTTCATTTTTTTTTCATTTTGGGTTCAAGGAGTAGGGAAAATAAGAGACCACTGTTACTGCTTTGGCTTTGGGATTGGATTTTAACTGCCTTTCGTTAACTAAATTCCAAAATTTCTACATCTGGATACATATAGCTTTATGCCCAATATTTTAGGAATATGGATAGAATTAAGACAAATGGCAGAGAAACAAGTTCTAGACATTTCATTAATAACCAAGTCGTAACAATTTACATTCATCAGCTTACGTGGGATGCACTGGAGGGAATATCCATGCAAACAATATGAGAGAGTACGATGCATGAAGCATAAATCAATGAATCTGGCCCAGAATAAAATGTGAAAAGCAAAGAATAGTGAATAGACTGGAGGATCAGAATGCAGAAACACATGCAGAACTTATTTCAAGCCATCAGTATTAAGCAATCACATTTCTTAAGATGTAGTTTTTCCAGCTCTGCTAGAGAGCAGGATCTTATATGGCAATGGTGTCAAACTTGCGGGCCGCGGGCCAGATGCATCACATGGTGGCCACACCCACCCCCAGTTTAGCAAAGGGGGAAAAGTTGTGATACATCACGTGACGAAAATGTGATGCCATGGGTTTGACACCCCTGATGTAAGGTCTCATGAGCAAGTAATAAAATGACGGCTTCTTGAACCAAATTTACATATTTAATTGAGCAATAAGCTCTGAGGTTCCAAACTACAGAAATTCTACCACTATGTACTTAATTATTTTCTGCATTAGTATTAAATGCACATCTTTCTTCTTCAAAACAATGGCCTGTCAACATCTGGATGGCACTATTTATAAATACTATTTTAATGATTCTAACAATTCAAAGGCAGGATTACGAGTTTCCTTTTTTCCTTTTAGCTCTACTTGAGATTGTTCTTCACCTACACATTCCACAACTTGGTGCCTGATAAGTATGTCTTCTATACATTCTTTGATCCAAATTCAGGACTGTCAACAGTAAAGCTCACAGGAATAGTTGAAATTATAACCCAATGCATCGGAAGGTCAGCAGGGTGTGAAAGTCTGATTCAACTGAATATATCTTACAATCCTACTTTCAGGGGTGGTATTCACTTACCTTCCCTACCAGTTCACAAGTGTGAGTGCATGCGCTCAGCCTTCCAAGCATGTGCTTTGGCTTAAAAAAGTGCCTACGTGTGATGTCATAGAGCTGGGGTGAGTGGGTGGGGCCACCTGAGATTTCCGCTACTGGTTCAAGCAAACCTGTCCGAACCGCCAGAATATCACCTCTGCCTACTTTATGTATTTTAATCTTGCAGTTATGCATGGTGAAAAACAACATCCTTCATAAGTTCCCTGAATGTTTGAAAGTAAATATAGTAAAATACTAAAGGGAGGAGGGAAATCAGTTTCCAACATTCCTCAAGGCATCAAAGATGCAAAACACAGGTATGTTTGCCACACTAGGCATAATATGAATAATTAAATATTAATTGGGTTATGAACTCTGGGAAATCATTTTAGTCCTAGCAAATGCTTGGCATAAGATTAATTTCAGATCTGAAAGTTGTTTCACATTATTTATTAGTAACCATAATTTATTAGTGATGAACCATCCAAGTGCAAACTGATCTAACTGGTTTGCTTTTAGTTTTGAAATATTTCTCCTTCTCTCTAAGTATATAATTGTGGATTTTAGTAAAGACATTAGCTCAAGTCCAACTCTTTGCTAGACTCATTACTTAAAATTAACCAAATCGGCCTCAAACTGAATAGAATGTTATAGAATTAATCAGCATGACTTTTAGCTTCATATTGCTGCAAATTATTAGAACAAATAAAAATAGCGTTTCTAAGATCAATCAGACCAGATCAATTGAAACTTTGGTGGAAAAGAGGCAGCAGTGAGTGAGTGAGTGATACACATCTCTGAGTATATCCAACAATGTAGGTCACATAAACAATCATTAAGAACCAAGACAAAGAAAGGGGAAATGGCTATACTACAGTCAGCATTCTATCCACTTCCTCAAAGTTCAAAGATTCCAAAATTTCCAGATAACCGGGCAAGACTATAGAATCCATCTAACCAAGTCTGTGAATTCAGGTGAATTGAAGTGCTGTGTAAATTGGTCACATCAGCCAGATGGGTTGTCTCTGAAGACACCTTCCTAAAAGTGAATTAGTAATCTTACACGGAACTACTGGGTGACAGTACAGGAATCCACCATGCAAAGTTACAATGGCGCTGAATGAGAAGACTTACAACTGTTCCTCGTAAGGCTCATAATATTTTTTGAAATGATGGGCAATTTCGATCTGACAGATGTATGAAAATACAAAGATGGTGGCTCAAAAGAATATGGTTGAAAAATTTTCAAGAATTTATTCATGGAGATCAAACAAAATAAAGCTGGGTTCTTATATGACAATGAAAAGATAATGTTAGAAATGTGTTGGATTTCTGCTAATTTACATTTTCATGAAGATGTAGAAGAAAAAGTAAGGACAACGATACAAAACGAATGGTGAAATGAGAGGTGGGACTACATCTTACTATTTTATGAAGAACTATCATAAGAAGATAGGAAATGCAGTTTTGTTTAAAAGTTTTAAGACTTCATTGATTATTACACTGTAAAACAATTTGTAAACATGACTGAGCCCTAACATCTTAATAGAATGAAATGCTTTTAAACAAATACCCTGACATTACAATAAAGATAATCAAGTATGTTTGCAATTTGAAATTCACTGAAAATATTCATAATTCCACGTACCTTAGAAATATTAAAACATTTAGCAATAAAGTCAGCTTCCATGTAATCCCTGATCACACGACTTGCAAAAAAATTCAAATTTCAATAGAAGTTTACATTTATTTTTATTTTACTTATTAATTTTTTACGCTGCCCATCTTTCCTTTAAGGTGACAACAGCAAAACTAGCAACGCAGAATTTCTGGGGATGGAGTACTGTAGAATAGGGATTTTTTTCCTTAGTACAGAATAAAGAGACTTCAAGCACTACCATCTTCAAAAAAGTGGAGCTACCAAAATAGCAGTTTCCTTGCTGTGTTGACTTTACTTTCGTTTCACACTGCTGCAGACTATACCTCCTTGAAATAAATGAGGGTGAGGCATTGTATAGAGTGATTTGGAATGCACACACTTTGCCAAAAGAATACTTCTAATATCCGATTTGCAATTAGCTTTGTGCTTTAGTAGGAAGCAGAGAAGTAGGGATTTTTCGTTAACAAAATTAGGCAGTTGGTTTCAGATTTCTGGACAGTGCTAGGATTTGTAAGGATTTATCATGGTAACCTTCTGTGTGTTTTTATTCTGGCACACAAGTGAACAATATTGAATAAAAATATTTGAAGTGTTTCTAGGGCTTATACACACACCCAAGATAATGTGCCCCCCCCAATTGAGTTAGGAAGAAAATATGCCACTTAAAAATTATTGCTCTCCCAGGCTTAAGAAACGAGGCCACTAATGTTGTTGTCCACACAGAAAATAACATGGGAGAGGCCACTGCCTATTTTTCACTGTTAAAAAAATAAAGTGCAGCAAGGTTTTGAAGAGGCAAATAAAAAAGTAGGTAAGTAGATAGAGGGATAGAGAGAGAAAGAGAGAGAAACAGAGTAGGTAGGTAGGGAAAGAGAGAGTGTAGTTAGGTAGGTAGGTAGATAAAAGGATAGAGAGAGAGAAATAGAGATAGAGATATAGAGAAATACAGTAAGTAGTGGGAGAGAGAGAGTGTGTGTGTAGGTAGGTAGGTAGGTAAGTACGTAGGTAGGTAGGTAGGTAGAGGGATAGAGAAAGAGAAATAGAGAAAATACATTAGATAGGTAGGTAGGGAGAGAGTCTAGGTAGGTTGGTAGGTAGAGGGATAGGGATAGAGAAAGAGAGAGAAAATGCAGTAGATAGGTAGGTAGGGAGAGAGAGTAGGTAGGTTGGTAGGTAGAGGGATAGAGATAGAGAAAGAGAGAGAGAGGGAGGGAGGGAGGGAGGGAGAAATACAGTAGATAGGTAGGGAGAAAGAGAATAGGTAGGTTGGTAGGTAGAGGGGGAGAGAGAGAGAGAGAGAGAGAGAGAGAGAAATACAGCAGGTAGGAAGAGAGTATGAGTAGGTAGGTTGGTAGGTAGACAGATAGAGAGAGATACAGTAGATAGGTAGGGAGAGAGAGAGAGTAGGTAGGTACTTACATAGATAGAGGAGGGGGAATACAGTAGGTAGTTAGGGAGAGAGAGTAGGTAGGTAGATAGAGGGATAGAGAGAGAGGGAGAAAAAATACAGTAGGTAGGTAGGTAGGAAGAGAGAGAGATTAGGTAGGTATGTTTTCAGGTGTATTTATCCATGTGCTGGAGAAGGAAATTGCTGACAATCTGCATCACCTAAGACTTTGTTTCTGCTGGCACAGCACTTTTCAATGTAATTCTCATCAATCAGTTAAAGAGCTTCCTAAAAGGGAAAAAAAAGGTTTTGCATTCTGCAAACCTCCCAAAAATGGCCCGTTTTTCACAAAAACGAACCCGTTTTTTTTAAAAAAAAAGGCATGAATACTCTTGGGGGGGCTTGCAGAGTGCTCGGGGGGGGGCAAAAACAAGCAATAAAGGCCCCTTTTTCGCAGAAATGGGCCTGTTTTTGTCAAAACAAAATTGCATGCATAGCCTTATGGAGGCTTATAGAGTGCTGCTGGGGGCTGGGCAAAAAACAACCCATTTTTTGCTCATTTCTGCCCTCCCCAGAAACACTCTGAAAGCCTCCATAAAGGTATGCATGGCCATTTTGGTGAAGGGGCGAGCTTCAGAGGCAAAAAATGGTGTATTTGATTATAATACGCACCGAGATTTTCAGACTCTTTTTTGAGGAAAAAAGGTCTGTCTTATACTCCGAAAAATATGGTACTTGGTTCCTTCAAGTATTTTCATAGACTTGTTCGTATAGAATTTTATTTATATTTATTTGAATCGCTACAATCTCATTTCAATTAGTATTTTGAAAAAACTAAATATACCATATTTTGGAGTATAAGACGCACCTTCCCCCCTAAAAGCGGGTGAAAATCTGGATGCATCTTATATACCAAATGTAGCCCCGCCCATCCACCAGCCCCCACCCTTTGGCCTCTGCCTCCCAGCAATTTACCTCCTTGCAGCAAATGAGAAAAAGGGCTTACGGAGGCGACAATAGGCTATGGCAATCCCTGCAGCCTGAAACAGCTGATCATCAGGAGGCCCCTGCTTAAATTGAAATTGAAGGTGAAACTTGCTGTTTGCTGCAAGGAGGCAAATTGCTGAGAAGCAGAGGCAGATTTTTTTCTTCTTCTAATCACACTAAATTGAAACAGGCTGTTTGCTGCAAGGAGTTAAGTCAATAACTATAAACGCCTATAAAATGTTCAAATTATTAGACTTATTTTTTAAAGACTGCTTTATTATTGTTCTAGACAACTTAACAAAATGAAGAAGCTTTTTAAAATAAATGCTTGATATGGAGAGACCCAGTACTATTGTATCTTCTTTTAAATAGCAGAGAATAATGTATACTTCTAGAAAGCCACATCAATTTTAATCACATCTGTACAAGTATAGTCTGAAATGTAACACTACAAACAGTGTATATCTTCTGTACTGTTCGCTGTTTGCTACAAGGAAGGAAATTGCTGGGTGGCAGAGGCAGATTCCCCCCCCCCCACTTGTTTTCCTCCCCAAACCTAGGTTTGTTTTATACTTCGGAGTGTCTTATACTCCAAAAAATACGGTATTTGTAAACTGTACTAATACAAGAGTGAAGAATTTTTTTCTTAGTGTTTAAAAGCAGAGATGATAATATATATTATATTCAATATAAATAAAGATTACCTTTCCTTTAAAAACATGGTGATGGTTGTGGCTTAGCATTTAATCACAACTAAAAATATAGATTAATTCAGTATCTGATTAGACTTTGCATATGAACACAGCCACTGTGTGTTAAATTTGTTATACATTTTACAATGAACTGTTCCCAACATTGAAAATCTATGTAATACTGTGCAACTTTTGGGAGTGTTTTCTTTTGTTTTGTTTAATATTTTCCCACTCCCACTTTCTCTATCTCAAGCCAGCCTTTATCCAAACTCATTTTTTAAACATAGACGTTTCCAAAGCTCTTTCCAGAGCAGGAAGGAAAGCTGCTGTTAAATCTGAAAACTCCAACTGAACATGTTTAAAGGACGTTTTTTGAATTTTACAAAAGGAGCCAAGCAGAAGAAGCAGCAAAAATTGCCTCTTGCCTAACTAAACAAAATGCATTAGAGTGGTAACATTTTAGGCTCAGGACCTTTCATTTCATGTCATTCTTTGACCTTAATCTATAACCCGTTACTTAGAAAAAACAATATTACATTCAAATTTTATTTGTTGTTAGTCGCAACCCCATGGATAATGTTCCTCCAGGCCTTCCTGTCCTCTATCATCCTCTGGAGTCCACTTAAGCTCACACCTATTGTCTCGGTGACTCCATCCAGCCATCTCATTTTCTGTCGTCCCCTTCTTCTTTTACACTCACGTCTTTCCCAGCATTAGGCTCTTCCCCAGTGAGTCCTTCCTTCTCATTAGGTGGCCAAAGTATTTGAGTTTCATCTTCAGGATCTGGCCTTCTAAAGAGCAGTCAGGGTTGATCTCTAGGACTGACCGGTTTGATTGCCTTGCAGACCAAGGGACTCGCAGGAGTCTTCTCAAGTACTATAGTTCAAAGGCCTCAATTCTTTGGCGCTCAGCCTTTCTTATGGTCCAACTTTCACAGCCATCCATTGCAACTGGGAAAACCATAGCCTTGACTAGGCGCACTTTTGTTGGTAGTGTGATGCCTCTGCTTTTTAGTATGCTGTCTAGATTTGCCATAGCTTTCCTCCCCATGGGTTACAGCAGTGGTTTCCAAAGTGCGGTACCGCCCCCTGGGGGGCAGTGGGATGACTTTGGGGGGGGGGGGGCGCTAAGAGGCAAGGGGGGTGGCAGGCGGCAGAGAAGGAGCTACGCTGAGCCTACAGCTTCAGCTGGCCAGCCTGCCACAAATGCCCCTTCTTCGTTGCTCTACTAGATACTATCACTGCTGCTTCTCGCTGCTGCTGCTGTCCGCCGCAGCAACTTAAGCAACAGCAGACTCAATCCTAACTACCAGTCGCGTCAACCACCACAGAGAGAAAGAGAGGGGGGGGGGAAACATATAGAGAGAGTGCAACCGAGCAGAGGAGGGGAGGGAGTAGAAACAACTAAATTGGAAGACACCGAGCTGCTCCCACGCGGCGGCTAGGCACACACCGCTGAGGCTTCCCCCCCCTCTCCAAACCGAGCGCCATGGCTCAGAACGTGCGTACTCCCTGGGCCTGCCACAGACATGGGCCACTCCCATCCTCCCTCCTCTCCGTCGAATGGTTGTTTTGGCCTCTTGCATACCACATATTCCTCAGGGTAGCCAGTCAGTCGGTGTGCGCTCCGTCAATCTGTGCACTGTGCACCAAGGGTGGCAGTACCACATTCAACAGGCAGGGAGCCCTCTTTTCTGCGGGCACGCGAAGGGCGATCCCAGGACCGGGGATCCCCATATGTGCGTGTGGCAACTAAAATCCTCTGGCGACACAAAAAAGAGGGTGATGGGTAGTGTTCCTTGGGTGGGAAGGGGGCAGCAGGGCAATGGCCAAAGGGAATTTCGACGTGGGCGACGACAAAGCAAGTTTTGCATGAACTCCAGGGGCAAACTGGCAGGAAACGGGCTGCTCTTTTAAAGTGTCTTTTAAGACAAACCATCACCCAAAACTACCGGAAACTGGAGCCAGGAGTTAATGCTCTTCTGATACCATAATAGGAGAGGAGAGGAAAACAGTTCTGATGCTTTTAGAGCAGCGTCTCTCAACCTTGGCAACTTGAAGATGTCTGGACTTCAACTCCCAGAATTCCCCAGCCAGTATTCCCTGGCTGGGAAATTCTGAGAGTTGAAGTCCAGACATCTTCAAGTTGCCAAGGTTGGGAAACACTGCACTCTGCTAAGTGACTTAAAACCAGACATTGGGAAACTGGTATCACTTCATCAAGCCCATCCATCACATTAAGAATTTACTGAACAATGAAGTAGTTACTAAATTTTATTGAGTTTACTAAGTTACTAGTTACTAAGGTTCTTGACAAATGACTATCAGACTTTGAAAACCTGGTATCACTGGATCATGTTAACATTAACTAAAAAGGTTTTTAAATTGGATTTTGAATAAATGTGCAATTAATTGTTATAGTTTTGAATTTTCCTGTTACAAACCACCCAGTCACATGACACACACACCCCAGCCACGCCCACAGAACCGGTAGTAAAAAATTTGAATTCCACCACTGGGTGGGGGCACTGAGGATCAGTTTGTAGCACCAAGGTGGACTGAAGTTTGGGAACCACTGGGTTACATTTTAAATAATTAAACTGTGCTTTATAGGGTGTCAATGAAGATTCTCAGTCATCCAGGTAGAACTTTAAGGGCATTTCCTAACCTCAGGGGTTCTTCCCCAAAGTGCATGGCAATATGGCAATATGTCGATTAAGTTTTTCAGGCATCCAGGAAATAGTTGTTTTGAAGTTTTGTCATGACAACTGGGCTTATTTTCTTGCCAGTTTGAAACATTTCGCTGCCCATCTAAGCAATGTCTTCAGTCTGAACAAGTTGTACCTAACAATGTTATACAAACTACAAACAATGCTGTTTACTTCCTAGCATTGTTTTTTTTTCTCCAAAGGGACAATATATTTCACTTTTCTTTCCCTCATATAACCTAAAGAATCCAGAAGGTATTTCTTCAGAATTGTTTCTTTGCTCTCTTTCTTTCTAGGCAGTTACACAGCAAAGTAATTCCCACTAAGGCTATTAATCAACGTCTTTTTACGGTAGCATGTTATTTAGTATGCTAAACTTTCTGCCACTGTCTATTCATTGAGCCTCCCTTGCTGACTAATACTCTACCCTTGCTTACCAGAAAACTTACATAAATAGGCAAATGCTCCTTTCTACAGATAGAGCAATAATTTTGGAAATCTGTACTTAAGTAAAGGTTCCCCTCACACATATGTACTAGTCGTTCCCAACTCTAGGAGGCAGTGCTCATCTCTGTTTCAAAGCCAAAGAGCCAGCTGTTCAAATACATTATCTGTGGTCATGTGGCCTGCATGAATGAATGTCGAAGGCGCATATAACGCTGTTGCCTTCCCACCAAAGGTTTTCTAATTTTCTACTTGCATTTTTACATGCTTTCAAACTGCTAGGTTGGCAGAAGCTGGGACAAGTAACGGGAGCTCACTCCATTACACAGTGCAAGGGATTCAAACTGCCGAACTTTCTGATCGACAAGCTCAATGCCTTAGCCACCACGTCCCTCCTAAAAACTGTATTTAATTTACCCTTAATAAATATTTTCCATTATTTCAACAGTGTCGTCAGCACATTTAAGAGAAGAGACTACAGCAAAACCTTTTGCTTCACATGTAGCTAAGAATAACTTTTGAAAACAGATATGTAGAACAACACTGGAGGTGGGCAGTCACATCTTGTATCATTCACCATAATCCACTGTAACTTTCAATTTCCTTACTACTAGCTACATCTGCTGGGACCAGTGAAAATTCTAATTCAGTAGCACTTGAAAGACCAACGTTTATTCATTCCTGTATCAGTGGAAAAGTAGCATATAACAATTATAGGTGCATCATTTTCTAGAAGTTTGGTAGCAAGCCAAGCAACAAAATATTTTGCATCCCTTCTATACAATTTAGGGCAAGATATAAAAAGTGTAGATATAGAAATTATTTGCTCATCTACAAAACATTTGCTCAATACACAATTTATGATAGCAGAAATGTATGGAAAGAGTAAATAAGTGACAACATTTATTTCAAATACTATCCCGCCCCCTACCCTTCAGAAAAAGATTATACCAAATCACTTCTGTTATACTGCCCAAAAAAGCAAAGATGTGTTTAGGAACTCATCAGTGGTTGAACTCACCTGATACTGAAGAAAGGCACAGGTTTACCATTAATGAATTGCTAAACTATGCTTACTGGTAATCAGAGATCACTGCATAGTTGCTAAAACAAAATGAATGCCATATCAACACAAATGTATTTTGCAATTGTAAGACAAAACCTTTAAAGAGATTAACATCTCACTTGGGTGGAAACAAGGCTGTTTTGTCTAATCACACTTCCTTTATCTCAGTTTCTATGTTGGCTAAAAGAGGTTTGTAGAAATACTGTACAATGATACCATAATTTTTCAAACTTCAATGCCACAGATTTGATTTACTAGACAAGCTCTACCCCCAATTGATGAATTAGAATGAGGTTCCACTATAAGCAGAAAGCAATAATATGCTATATTAATATATATTACTACTTAATAATATACATATGTATGTGTTTGTGTGTGTATTCACACACACAATTTATTTGCTAGAATTTACATGCAACTCCAAACAGAAAAGACTTTACCTGCACCCCTATAAAAAAAATTCAAAACAATAAATCACACAACTAAAAAAACCCAATTGATTACAAAAATCAATCGTAATTAACTTTTAGAGTAAGCTTTCACACCAGAGAAATGCCAAACATAAAACACATACTGGTAGTCCTCGAGTTACAAACATTCATTTAGCGACTATTCAAAGTTATGGTACTTAAAAAAAGTGACTTATGACCAGACCTTGCACTTATGACAGCCACAGCATTCCCGTGGTTACACAATCAAAATTTGGATACTTGGCAACCGGCATGTATTTATAATGGTTGCAGGATCCCAGGATTGTGTAATCACCATTTGCGATGTTCCCAGCTGGCTTCTGACACTGTTAAGGGGGGAAATTGGATTGACTTAAAAACAATCAGATTCACTTAACAACCATGGCAAAAAATGGTTATATAATTAGCCACAACTTACTTAATTGCCATCTTATTTACCAATGGAAATTCTGGTCCCAACTGTGGTCTAAAAATTGAGGACTATTTCTTTTGACCTCCGGAAATAAACGCTTCGTCTTATTTTTGAGGAGGTCTTATTTTCTCTGCTCTTTTTACATCAAAAACCAACTCAAGGAAATGTTGAGTTTCTTTCTATCTCCCTCCTGTTTCTTAGGGATGAGCAGATGTTTGCATATCTGTTCTTGCATTCCTTCTTCAAGATTATTTCTGTACTACTCTATGCAAGGTTCTCTGAAAACAGTTTTTTTTAAGGCTTTTTTTTTAAAAAAAAAAGGTCAACAGGGAAGGGAATGATCCCCCAAAGAATGTAGAGCTAAGACTGAGAATTCTTGACCCTCTGGTCCTTAATAATGAAACTCCCTAGGGAGAAGAATCCAGAGAGACTACTCTTCCAAACCTTACTCAACAATCAGAAGTCACTGGATGTAGCAGCCCATAGACTGTAAGTGAGATTAGGCAATTCCCAAAGCCATGGAGGGCTTTGAAACCAGAACTCTGAATTGCATCCAGGTTTAAGTAGTAACCAGTATAGTCCCTGAAATAGAGGTCTTATGTTGGAACACCTAGAGGCTACATAAGCTACTGCATTCAAGACCAACTGAAGGTTTCAATTGTCTTTAAGCACAGCTGTATGTACAACCCACTGCAACAGTTCAAACCAGTAGTGGGATAACAACTGGTATAACAACCGGTTCGCTGAGCGTGCAAAACCTACCTTCTACTACAATCCTGGTGAGTAAAACAGTGGAGGCGCAGCAATCTGCCCTGTCGCGCCCATCAGCTGGGCTTCAAACAAAGGAAATATAGGGCACACTAGCGCAGGGGCGGGTGGGCAGGCCAACTGATTGTCGGAACTACCGGTTCATGCGAACCAGATCAAACCGGTTGAATCCCACCCCTGCTTCAAACAAGAAATCATCAACGCATTAGTAACACTAACTAGGGCTTTTCCCAATCTAGGAAGAGTCAAAATGCCATGTAAGATGTAACTGCATATTATCTCCTAGTCATAGATCATTTGTTCTTCTGCAGGAACTCAAGAATCCAAGAGAACCCGATTTACAAACCTCTTTTGACTCTGCTGAATTTAACCTTAACCTCATCCAGAACCAAATATGGAGTATATCTGGCATCAGAAAGCTTTCAGATTTTTTTTTTAAATAAATGTTTTTTAATTTTAATTTAAAACAGGTACAGCATCTTTCTTTACATCTGTAGAAAATGTGTCAATCAATTACAGATAAGTTTTGGTACATCTCCTCCACAGTCAACTAACATAACTCATATTAACTCAAGCATTATTATATATCCATTTTCATTTAACTGTAATTATTATTTAGAAATATTAATAAAAGTAATAATCTTGAACAATACCTGCCCACACCGGTGGGAAAATAAAAAAATAAAAAAAGGGCAAATAAAAATAAAAATTAAACTAAAAAATAAAAAATAAAAATAATACAGAAAAAGACAAAAACGACAAGAGACAAGGCAGGAAAACAAAACAAAACACAGGTGTCTTATTATAAAAAAAGAAGAAGTATATCAACTGGTTACAACATGCTTTGGTGCTTCTCTTCCATTAACTCATATTAATTCAAATATCTTAACTCGAATATTTACCATATCAACATCATTATACCTCCAGTTTTAATTACCTATGGTTATTTAAACATCCTTCATCCTTAGCTATGCCAAAGAATTAATTCATAACACATGCTGACAATTCATTTACTTATTTGTAAAATCCTCTATTATCATCAAATCCTCATGTCCTATTTTAGCTGGACATCCATAATATTTAATTATATCATATATCATAACATTTCCCCAGTATTGATTAACATTTGATTGTATGTATTTTATTTAGTTTTTTTAATAGTGATAATTATTGTAGTTAATACTCTTTATGTATAATCTAAAAATGTTTTCTCATATCCAATTGTTAGTTATCATATCAACTCCACATTATATACATTACTATCAATATCAATTATTATTCAACTATATCTGTTACAAAAAAGAGCAATTAGGTTTAGCTAGTTTTCAATTGTATTCTTCAATCTATCAGCCAGTTCCAAATTATATATATTACTATCCATCTCAGTCATTATTCAGCTATATCTATTACACATTAAGGTAATCAGATTTAGCTAATTTTAAATTGCGTTCTTCCATCTGTCAGCCAGTGTCTCTCCAATAGCAAAATCTTCTCAAACCAATTGCCACGCGTTGGATAAATTTACCAAATGTTTTCATAAGCAAATCCAGACAAAGATATCTTCGCACCTTTGAACTCTGAATATCAGTGATGAAATAATAATGTTGTCCCGGGCTTGTAAAATTTTCCAAATTAACTTTGATTCTCAAGGGTGGATTTTCCATTCCTCCTGCACTCTGTCTCTTTAAATGAGTCTTCTTTATAGCTCCCCCCCTCCTTTCTTCCTCTGAGATAGACCAGACACCATTTCTCACATTTTCCATTTGTATTTCAGGAACATTTAGACATTCAACGATCTCAGTTTTTACTTCATATTTTAAAATCAGATGATCCAATTTTCTTTCCAGCCTTTGATAAGAGTCAAAAAGCCCTCTACATGCGGAAAAAAGAATCTGAAATGAAATCTTAGAGGTATTTTGAAACGCCATGATGTGTCGCAGTTAAAAATTGCAAGCTCTTTTTTTTCCACAGACTTCGAAGCACTTTTCTTAGTCTCTTGCAGGCTGTGCAATCTTATCTGATCGTAAACAGAGCCAAGTAATAAAGTAATAAAAATGTCGAATCGTGACGGGCTAATTAGTAGAAAATAAATTTTACGATCCACTTAGGGAGAGTCAGAGGGGGGAGGATGTCGAGGGGTTTCTTGAAGCATTTAAGAAGTAAAGTAAGTAGCCACCAGCCATAAATCCATTAAAAAAAACCAATTCGCCGCTGAATTTCCCTATTCTTTGGTTTCAGTTATCTTAAGCTTTTAACGCGGACAGTCTCTCTTGGATAATAAAATCAGCTTACCAGATGACATCACTTCTACCATTCTTAGGGGCAACCTGCAGTTTCAGTTAGCACACAGCTAATCCAGAAAGGAATTGGCACGAGGAGTTAATACCCCCCCCCCAGAGACTTGCGGGTGTCTCTGAGGTCCTGGGTCTCTCCTCACCTTCACTGTAGTCTCCGGGACAGCTAGAGTTCAAAGAACCCGTCCAAAAATCCTTCGGTATAGAGGAATTTCAGGAGTAGCCTGAAACTCCATCTTCTCACTGCTAAGCCCCGCCTTCTTCCGGAAAGCTTTCAGATTCATAGCCATTGGGATCCCAGTTATTTAGATTTAAGTCTAACCTAGGTTAAGGTTTCCCTAAAAGCCTTTAGGAATTAGGACCATGGGATGCTGTGACCATCCTAAATGTGCAAATGTTGCCAAGAGCCTGAGTCTTATCCCATGATCATGGGGACACTGCAACAGTCATTAGTGTGAGGGTTGATTGTCACCTCTCAGTGCCATTTTAATTTCAAACAGTTGCCAAACAAATGGTCCTAAGTCCATGACTACCTGTATTTGGCCCAGGGTTGAGATACAGAATTAAATATCTCACACACAATGAGGATAGCTGGCATACAATCAATCATCCAAATAGTTTCTTACGCAGGTTAAATGGGAGATCAGTGTTTGCACAGCTTTTCGAACTATTAAAAAATTCTGGAAATCAACTGAAATAACAATATGAATGAGGATCTTTTTGGTTATTTCAAGACCTGGAAAGAAGTGGATGGGACAACAGAATGCATTATGGACTCTCCTCTCCTAATTACTCTTTGAACATCTTAAAGAGGCTACAGCTTTCAGCCAGGGATGCCAATTTTTTATACATCATAAATCAGTTTGCTACAAAAAGTCATAAATCAGTTTGCTACAAAATTCTGATATGGAATCATTGTCCTTTTCAGACTATTTATATTGTTCTACTAAATAGATTACTTTTTTAAAGAGAGACTATCTGAATGCTTTACATTCAATCCAACACTGATTCGCTAAAGGTAGAACAATTTGTCACTATATTAGTGCTTACCTAGAGGTGTATCAACATTTATAATAGAAATAGAAATAGAATAGAATAGAATAACAGAGTTGAAAGGGACCTTGGAGGTTCTTCTAGTCCAGTGGTTCTCAACCTGTGGGTCGGGACCCCTTTGGGGGTCGAACGACCCTTTCACAGGGGTCACCTAAGACCATGGGAAAACACATATTTTCAAAAAAATATGGAAAACCGAAAATAAATTTATGGTTGCGGGTCATCACAACATGAGGAACTGTATTAAAGGGTCGCGGCATTAGGAGGTTGAGACCCACTGTTCTAGTCCAACCCCTGCTTAGGCAGGAAACCAGTGATGGTGAACCTTTTCGGAACTGCACTCGGCACCGCACTTCGCACTCATCTGGCTGCAACCAGGAAGAGGAGCTGCCCAGGGGGGCATGCACGGGCCAGAAAATGAACTTCCAACAAGTTTTCCAGTTTCTGGCACACATGCGCAAATGCTGATCAGCTGGCCGGCGTACATGCTCATGCTGGAAAGCGGAAGACCAGCTCTTCCCATTTCTGGCACTGCTGCACGCACAAAGGCCAGCTGATCGGCATGTGCGCATGGGCGTCATAAACCTGGAAGAGGAAGGGATGCCAGGCGACATGGCTCCATGCGTTACTTCGGGCACATGTGCCATAGGTTCGTCATCACGGCCCTATACCATTTCAGACATCTTCAACCAATTTAAGAGAACCCAGACATCAACTGAAGACAGATCAGATATTCATTTAGGAAGCTATACACCAGATGAAAAAGAAAAAAGGAAGTTGTTGACAAACTCTTTGGAAGAACAGTTTCCTGCAGAGAAAACTAAGAACAGCAGGCATAATAAGTAACCGTTTCCTCATCATAACATAGGATTAAGCAAGCATTGAAAGAATGTGCAATTCAATTTATGAAAATATGAAGTCAAATCATTCAATTTTGGTTGCTTTAAAAAATACACATAAATTCACCCAAAGGGGAAAAAAACCTTCTCTTGAAGACACAGTTCTGAAAAATCATCTGTTGATAATTAAAGCCTGCTTTTTACCGTGCAGGATGAAGCCAAAACTGCACTTCATAGTTCACTGCAGTGTCAACCCACAGCTGGCCAGCAGGAAGAATTTTGAAAGTAGTATATATGTCTGTGTTCAAAGTCATCATACACCTGGTGTAGACCTCTAGATTTTTTTTAAAAACTAATTTCCTAATAAAGGTCAATGACCCAAATTAACATGCACTATGCTCTGTATTCCAAAAAGGAATAAAAGTTCAATAATCATTTGATGAATCTCATTTGAGATCCCAAACTTATAGCTTCATTTGCAAGCCTCAATCATGAAATTAAAATTAGGTTAGGCTATGTAAGCAGTCATAACAGGAAGAGACTTTGCTAACAAGCTTTATGTCTTGCTCTTCCTGTCATACTATGATCCCAAATATAAAATTCTCACAAAGCTCCCATCTGTGCAATAGCCAACTATCTCACATCAGCATAAGAGAAATATGCAAAACGAGTGTGCTATGGAAAAACAGGAAATAGCTCTCAAAAACAAAAGCTGTGTATCTGGCAGTACTTACTCATGAACAAAGATGTCAGAAGTTGCAGAAGTAACTAATAATTTGCATCCTTAGAATGTTTCAAGTGGAATTGGAATTCTAAAATTAACTTTATCCAGATAAAATTTAATTTTATCTTAGATAAAATTAAATGCTGTACTTAGAAAATCACAGTATAATTTCTATGAAAGGGAGGACAAGGGATGGACATCATAAATTGATTTTGAATATAGAGACAATTGCTGTTTGCAATAAATAAAAAGGGAAATAGCAAATTGCCATTTGTCTGTTGTTTACTGTGTTTAATTACATAGTTGTTCTTTATGCTAACTTCAAGACAAGAAACACGGATTGTACAGGAAGTCGCCTACTCAGGTACCAAACAGACTTAAACTGGATCTCCGTGTCTTAAATAAGGCTGCTTCATGTATTTTTAAAATTATAGATAAAGGTAAAGGTTCCCCTTGCACTTATGTGTTAGTCATTCCCGACTCTAGGGGGCGGTGCTCATCTCTGTTTCAAAGTCGAAGAGCCAGCGCTTTCTGAAGACATCTCCGTGGTCATGTGTCCGGCATGACTAAATGCCGAAGGCACATGGAACGCTGTTACCTTCCCACTAAAGGTGGTTCCTATTTTTTTACTTGCATTTTTACATTCTTTCAAATTGCTAGTTGGCAGAAGCTAGGACAAGTTATGCGGCACTAGGGATTTGAACCGCTGAACTCCCAACCTTGCTGATCGAGAAGATTTTTATTTTTTTTTAAATAGATTTTATTTATTATTTATAGGCCGCCCTTTTCCCTGAGGGGACTCAGGGCGGCTTACAATTCACAGGAGGGGGAGTGCAAGACAAAACATAAGACAATACGTGAGTAAAAAAAAAAAATTAAAACAATAAAACGCAACTTTCATTCAACATTCGGGTGGGGCGGATTAGAATTTTTATCCCCAGCCCTGACGGGATAGCCAGATCTTAAGGGCTGTGCGGAAGGTCTGGACGGTGGTGAGGGTGCGAATCTCCACGGGGAGATCGTCCAAAGGGTCGGAGCTGCTACTGAGAAGGCTCTCCTCCATGTAGTCGCCAGTCGGCACTGACTGGCGGATGGAACTCGGAGGAGGCCCACTCTGTGCTATCTAATAGGTCGAAGGGAGGTAATAAAGCTCAATGTCTTAGCCACTGAGCCACCACCTCCCCTTTAAAATCATACCTTGGATCAAAACCATGATGGAGTGATAATGTAAGACTAAATTCCAAATGACAATAGAAATGATACCTGTCTCACACAGTACACATACCAAATCATCTACTGGTATTGCATCATTCAAAGATGTATTAATGTCTCTCTTTTCCCACAGAACCAGTAATGGACTTTATTTCTGTACATTTTCTACAACCTCAACAAATGAGAAATAAATTAACACAGTTTTATTCTGTGTTATGTCCAGGATTTATAGGTATTATTAGATAATGTTCAACAACAGCTAAGACAAATCCTATTGAGGAAGTCTCCAAGCAGGTTCTTTTAATTTTCCATTCTGTTTAAATGTAGGTTGTTTTTTTTCTGTTCAGGCATAAAGTAGGTTCTATTCTGAAATGAATGAATTGAAAAGAAAAAGAAAACTGCCTAGGTATTTCAAACATTGGTTATCTTTTTGATGAAAAAGTCTTCATCAAAACTCAAAATTGGGGCCTATTTTGCACTAATCTATTCCAGGAAACATTACTTTCATCAAATGTTTTCTTTCCAACTCTCTTCCCAAATAGAACAAAAATACACAAACATTTATACATGAATTTTTGGCACACCCTTGAAAAGAATTTACAGGAACAAGCAGTGAATTACTGCTGCATTCCCCCCCCCCCCCCCCAGTTATAATGTAGCTGCAGATGACTGATCAAAAGTGAATAAAGCTGTGATTTATTTAATGAACTAAACTGCATCCGGAATTCAAATTGAACAAAACAGATCAAGTCCAAATTCAGGACTAATACAAAGTACTACTTTTATCTGCTTGCTATAGCTAAAGAATCATTTTTAACAGTCAAGAATGACCGGATATAGAGCATGAAAATCTCATATTATTATTATTATTATTTTAACACTGGTATACCACAGGTTGCATGTTGAGTCCCTTACTCTATACCCTTTATGTGCATGACTGTATTCCCGCTTATGCTAGTAATATATATTACTAAATTTGCAGATGATATGAAATGGTGGGACTCAACTCTGGGGGACCTTCTACTGTTGCACCATAGAGAGTATTTTAACTTATTGCACCTATCTATGGTTTGCCAATTGCACAGTGGCAGATAGGACAGTGCTCCAGAGGGTTAACGTCATTATCCAGAGGATCATTGGTTTCCCTCTCCCCTCTTTGGAAGAGCTTTATAGCTCCCACTACCTTAAGAAAGTTCAAAACATTCTTAAAGATCCATATCACCCTGGGCACCCTTTTTTTGAACTATTATCATCTGGCAGATGGTACCGGATAATAAAAACAAGGACAAATAGGCTGAAAAACAGCTTTATCCCAGGGCAGTAACTATATTGAATTCTACTGTATTGTGCAATATTAATGCAATATCGGGTTTCCAATTCAATTGCATAGAATGTGAAGGATGTGTGTTTGTGTTTTATTTGGCATTTAATTTCGTTGTATGAGGTTCAATGACAATAAAATAAACTAAACTAAATAAAGGGATCTACCATGAAACAGCGCTATATCTGCACAATTTTGCAAAATGAAATGAGAAGCATAACTATGCACAGACCTGCTACTGTGTTAGATTATCACTGTGATGCTTACAATTTGGTGAGCCCTTTTGAATTTTCAATGTTTGTTACTTACATATGACCTGTTCTCCACATGTCCTAAATTTATAGAGAGAGAACCTAATTTAAAATAAGAAAGCCAGTTTGGTATAATGTTTAAGGTATCAGACTAGAAACTGGGAGATTGTGAGTTCTAGTCCAACCTTAGATATGAAGCCAGCTAGGTGAACTTGGGCCAGTTACTTTCTCTCAGTCCTAGGAAGTACACACTGTAAAACCACTCCTGAAATCTTGCCAAGATAACTAGTCACCTGAACTGTGAGATGGGTGGCAAATTTGTTAAATAAATAAAAAGGGCGTTGGTACTTACCTGATACGCCTCTTCTCATAGTGGGGGGAGGAGTATCCAGAACGGGGTTGACCTTATCCTCTCGTGATTGGTTTGAGTCAGATAAGCTCTTTGGGCTCCGCCCCCTGGAAGTGAGCCTGCCCAGTTTTATGACGAAGAGCTCTCTCCGACTCGTTGCATCATTCGCTCCAGACTCTTGATTCAGTTTTTTTGCTTTTATTGTCTTCAACATCAATAATTAAATAACAATATAAACAAAGAACATAACACTTAGTTGTACAAACATAGTCAGGGAGGGACTGGATACTCCTCCCCCCACTATGAGAAGAGGCGTATCAGGTAAGTACCAACGCCCTTTCTCCATAGTGAGGGGGGAGGAGTATCCAGAATGGGACGTACCAAAGCCTGCACGTCCCTAGGGAGGGAGATCCCTGAGGCCCTATGTCCCCCACTCAGGCCTGTTGAGGCACGGGTCCTGCCCTGTGAACCGCCTGCAACACCCTGCGGCCGAACGAGGCCTCTGCCGAGGCAAAGGAGTCCAACTTATAGTTCCTAACAAAGGGAGAGGGGGAAGCCCACGTGGCTGCCCTGCAGATTTCGGCCAGGGATGCTTGTGTGGCCCAGGCCGTGGATGTGGCTGCACTCCGTGTGGAGTGGGCTGTGATATGATTTGGTGTCTGTAACCCCTGCGATTGGTAAGCAGTGGCAATGCAGGTTCGCAGCCACCTGCCGATAGTGGTGGAAGTTACCTTATTACCCAGGGATCCTGGTTGGAAGGAGACAAACAGGGCTTCGGATTTCCTGTTTGGCCTGGTTCTCCTGAGGTAATCCTCAGAGCCCTCCTAACGTCCAGAGTGTGCCACTTCCTCTCCAATGGGTGAGAAGGGTCTGGACAGAAGTGGGGCAAAATCAGTTCCTGGGCTCGATGGAAGCAGGAGCACACCTTGGGAATGAAGGATGGATCCAGCCGTAACACCACCCTATCTTGGTGGAAGACACAGAGATCCTCCCTGGTGGACAGCGCCTGCAGTTCGGATATCTGCCTGGTGGAAGTGATGGCCACCAGGAAAGCCACCTTCAGGGTCAGGAACTTAAGGGAAACTGTTTGTAATGGCTCAAATGGGGCGCCCGTTAGAGCGTCCAATACCTTGTGTAAATCCCAGGAAGGGTACCTGTGTACCGTAGGTGGTCTGAGGTTGGAGGCCCCCTTAAGGAATTGCCTGACCATGGGGTGGTGTGTCAGGCTCTGATTTCTGCCACACAGGAGAACTGATGAGATGGCTGAGACCTGTCTCCTAATTGTGTTAGGAGCTAACCCTCTATCCAGGCCCGCCTGGAGAAAGTCCAGAACCTGAGGCACCGTAGCCTGGATGGGGTTGAACCCCCGGGAGTTGCACCAAGAGTCAAAGGCCCGCCACGTGGAGCCATAGATGAGCTCTGTGGAGGGCCTGCGGGCGGCCTGGATAGTCCTTATCACCCTGGGGGAGAAGAGGTCTTTCCTCAGGATGCTCCGCTCCACCGCCAAGCGGTCAACTGGCTGCAGCTTCCGCTCCAAGTTGTCCCCTTGGTCCGGTTGAGCCAGCCGGCTCTGATGAGCCCACCCCTGCTGTATGTTCTGCCCTCAGCGAATGTTGTCTAAATTCATAGGCTATCTGAGGTGCTTCTGCGATCTCTCATAGTCGGGCATCCCATTCTGAGTTTGTGGTGGGTTCTGGCATGGGGACCAGCCTGTCTGACCCCCCCCTTTTTTTTTCTTCCCCTTTTTCCCCCGGCCATAAGGGTGCTATGATTCTATGGCTAGGATTAGCGCAGAGATATTCAGAATGTAAACACAGACGGAGTTTAATGGGCGGCCACTAGAGTGTGTGTAAAGATGGAGTGAGGGGAGCTAAGGCTCACAATAAAGGCCTGCCGCAAAGGTAAATTAATAATAATAACAACAAGAACCACAACCACAATAATAATAATGAACTAGAATAAAATACAAAAGGGGGCATCTTCCCGCCTGATAAAACCAAGAAAGATTAAGGAAACGATTGGTCCCTTGCTGGGAGAAGTGGCCCGAAGGTGACAAGCAGCAGGGGTAAGCCGAACTATTAACTCGTGCTTGGCATCTGTCTTTACCCGAAGGGATAAACAATCCAACCTATCAAGAACAGCATCCCAAATTCAGATTAGGAACCCAAGATGAGATAGGGAAGAAATGGTAGCCTGTCTATCTTAGGCAAGGTCCAATTCCCAGGACCGGGTGGGTTACACCCAGGGGTCTGAAGGAGCTGGCGGACAAATTCTCCAAACAACTGAAACTATATCTATCAGAGATCCTGGAGTACTGGAGAACCACTATAGAATTGCTGATGTGATTCCCCCCCTTCAGAAAGGAAGAAAAACCGTCTCGAGAGCCCAAGGCCAACATGGGTTTGTCAAAAACACATCATACCAGACTGGCCATATTAGATTACGGTGACCACCCTAGTGGACCATAGGAATGCCATTGATATAGTTAACTTGGACTTCAGCAAGTCCTGATAAGGTAGACCATAACCTACTATTAGATAAAGTAGAAGAATGTGGGTTAGACCTAGTCACCCCAGGTGCCTTGGTAACTGGTGCACCCACCTGTACTCCTCAATGGAACTGCCTCTTCATGGAGGGAAGAGTGCAGGGAGTCTCCCAAGGTTCAGTGTTGAGCCCAGTACTCTTCAACATCTTCATCAGTGATTTGAATGAGGGTGTTAGGTGTGTAAGCTAACATTTGGGACAGCAAAATATATGCCATGATAGTAGTACTGTTTCTTTAAGAACTGCTGTTATCTCAAGCGGTCATAAGAAGGAGCCGGAATGACTGTTAGCTCTCTGTTTGTTAACGGCTGATGGGGGGGGGGGGGGGTCATCAGGTTAGCAGATGACCCCAGGCTGGCCGGAATAGCCAACACTTGAGAATACAGGCTAAAGCTACAGAAGGATCTTGATACCCTTGAACATTGGGCACTACCTAGGGAAAATGGGGTTCAAGGAAGTAAGGTTCTACCTTTAGGCAATGAAGGTGAAGTGCACAGGTACAGGATACCTTGCTCCACAGTAGTAACTGTGAAGGGGATCTTGGGAGTCCTAGTGGACAACCCCTTTAATGTGAGTCAGCAGTGTGCAACAGCTGCCAGAAGAGCAACACAGTTTTTGGCATCATAAACAGAGGAATAGAATCAAGCTCCCATGAAGTGTTAATCCCACTTTTTGAGGTCTTGGGAGGCCACACTTGGAATTCTGCGCTCAGTTTGGTCCCCATGATGTAGAAGAGATGTGGAGACTCTTAAGGAGAGTGCAGAGAAGGCAACAGAGGATCAGGGTACTGGAGACTAAAGCCTATGAAGAACGGTTGCAGGAACTGGGTAGGTCTAGTCTACTGGAAGGAAGGACTAGGGGAGACGTGATAGCAGTGTTCCAATATCTCTGGGGTTGCCACAGAGAAGAGGCTGCCTGACTATCCTCTAAGGCACTTGAGTGCAGAACAAGAAGCAATGGGTGGAAACTAAACAAGGAGAGAAGCAACTTAGAGCTGAGGAGAAATTTCATGACAGTTAGAACAATTAATCAGTGGAACAGCCTGCCTCCAGACATTGTGAGAGCCCCAACAGTTTTTAAGAAGCTGTTGGGTGGCAATGACAATAGCAATAGCAGTTAGATTTATATACCGCTTCATAGGGCTTTCAGCCCTCTCTAGGTGGTTTACAGAGTCAGCCTAATCAAACATAGGAAGCCATTTGTCTGAGATGGTATAGGATATCCTGCCTGGGCAGGGGATTGAGCTAGAAAGCCTGCAGGTTCCTTCCCATTCTGCTATTGTATTGCATAGTATTGTATTGTATTGCATTAGCCGTTTGCCTAGTCACCCCCACCCTTGGAAGGTCTTCAGTAACCTGCTTGGGGGCTCCATTGGGAGCTGCACTTTAGCAGCTGGGCTGAATATTCCCCCCCCCCCCCTGCGTTTTTCCAGGCTGCAGGGGGCTGCCGGCTTGGGATTAACAAAACAAAACACAGTTTTTGCTACTGGGGCCAGTAGGCCTCTCGCCTCTCCCGTTCTGTCTCCTAATTAAAGGAGAGTTTTCTTAAGGGGGAATCAAGAACTAACCACGACAACACAGCTTGCTACTGATGCCCATCAGTCTCTTGCCCCCCCCCTCTGTCTCCTAATTAAAGGAGAGTTTTCTTAAGGGGGAATCAAGAGTTAGCCATGAAAAACACAGTTTGCTACGGATGCCGGTCAGCCTCTCGCCCCTCCCGCTCTGTCTCCTAATTAAAGGAGAATGTTCTTATGGAGGAAGCCTTCTCCTGTTACTTGGCAGCCAGAAAGGTAGGGGGGGTGGTTCTTCCTGCAAGCCTTGTGGCAGCTGCCTTTGTGATTCAACAAGGAAGTAGGCTTGGGGGGGGTTGATCCACCACCTGCCTCTTTAACTCCTTGATAGGCCTCCTTTTGGCCCTTTGCTGCCTCCCTCGCTCTTGGCTAATGCCTCTGCGATCGTCTCTCACCTTTGTAGGTCTCCTCAAGTGGTGGTTGTTGTCCTGCCGGCCTCCTGAGCTGCTGGGGGCCGCCATCTTGGACCACGTGGCTTCAAGATGGCCCCCGGCTCCAAATTCAAAAGGCTCCTCTTTGCTGGAGCACATGGAAATGGCTTTTGCCTTTGCAGGCTTGCCATGCGGCTGCCGCTCATCTCCCGCAGCTGTTTTAGAGCCTTTCCGGCTCTCACCTTGTCCACTGGTGATAGCTGCCAGCACAGGTTTTCCTTTTTAAAAACCCTCGTGGCTGAGGGGAGCGGAGGAGCGCTTCTGCTCCTGAGAAGCCTCTCATCAAGGGCTGCCTCTAGGAGGCATGTGTGCCCGGTTCTCCTGCTTGCCCGGCAATGGTCCTCACAGAGTGACTCCACCTCACTCAATGGCCAGGGCAGCGTGCCGCCCCAGAGGGCTTGTGGCAATCCGGTCGTTGCAGGAGGAGGCTGTGTGCGATGAAGGGAGGCAGGATTCGCCGGGTCCAAGTTTATTTTCTTTAATCCTTTGTAAATTACTGGAGGTCTGGAGAGGTGCAACCTTTCCCTTGATTGGGGTGAGTCAAATCTCCAGCTCTTACAAGCCTCAGCTGTTAGGGCTGCCTGCTAGAGGCTTTTGCCCGACCTCCTGGTTAGGGCTGCCTGCTAGAGGCTTTTGCCCTTCCTTCTGCTGCCCGGCCAAGCTCCTCACTGAGAGTCTTCGGATGTCCTCAGTGTCCAGGGCAGCCTGCCGCCCCAGGGGGCTAGTGGCAGTCCCAATCCTGCAGGAGGAGTGAAGCAGGGAGGCAAAACTCGACGGGTCCAAATGAATTTTCCTTTAGATCCTAGTAAATTCCTGGAGCTCTCGAATGAGCAACTTCTCACGATCGATTTGAGTCAGAAAACTGGGCAGGCTCACTTCCAGGGGGCGGAGCCCAAAGAGCTTATCTGACTCAAACCAATCACGAGAGGATAAGGTCAACCCCGTTCTGGATACTCCTCCCCCCTCACTATGGAGAATAAACAGGGATATGTATTCAATACTGACTCAAAGGCACAAAAATAAAGAAACAAATGAATTGAAAACATGACACTTGTTCATTGATTTATTGAGAAAAAATGATCCAAAGCTATTTATGTCTAGCAAAAATATATTAACTTTTGTTTTCAGTAAGAGTTATATCCTTCTTGGACAGCAATAATCACAAACTAAACAATTCCAATAATTGTTGCCTATTAGCTTGGAAAATTTTTTAGTCTATTTCTCCTTACAAAAAAATTTCAACTCAGGGATGTTAATGGACTTCCTCACTGCCTGCTTCAGGTTCTAGCCAGGACTTTGACCTGGTCATTCCAAAATATTAACTTTCTCCTTCAACCATTCTTGGGGACAATATCCTACTGCATGAGCCACTTTCTCTTGAGCTTCAGTTCACAGAAGATACCACGACAATCTCCTGCAGAATTTGCTGATGCAATTTAGAATTCACACTTCCATTAATAATAAGCCATCCTAGTCCAGAGATAGCAAAGCAGGCCGATACTGCCACATTTCCTAGGTGGCATAAATTCTTATGCTGGTGTGTAGTAGTTACCTTTCGCCAAACATTTACACCTTTTATTCAAGATAGATATATATATATATATATATATATATATATATATATATATATATATATATATATATATATAATGTCTCATTTTATTTTAAAAAAATTGAATATTCCTCCAATAGCCTTCTGGCAGTAACTGTGAGAGGGATCTTGGAGTCCTAGTGGACAATTATTTAAATATGAGCCAGCAATGTGATGCAGCTGCCAAAAAAAGCCAACACAACTCTAGGCTGCATTATAGAGGGCTAGAATCAAGAACACAAGAAGTAATACTACCGCTTTATAATGCCTTGGTAAAACCATACTTGGAATACTGTATCTAATTTTGGTCACTATAATATAGAAAAAAAGATCTTGACACTTTGGAAAGAGTGCAAAAAGGAGCGACAAAATGATTGGGGAATTGAAGGCTAAAACATGAGGAATGTTTGCAGGAATTGGGTATGTCTAGTTTAGTGAAAAGAATGACCAGGGATGACATGATAGCAATGTTCCAATATTTGAGGGGCTGCCACAAAGAAGAGGGAGTCAAGCTATTCTGCAAAGCACCTGTGTTCAGTTACTATTCATCACTTCTTGTCAAGATAAGAAGCAATGAATAGGAACTGAACACAGGGAGAACCAAGCTAAGGAGAACTAAGGAGAAACTTCCTGACAGTAAGAACAATCAACCAGTGGAATAACTTGCCTTCAGAAGTAGTGGGTTTTCCATCACCGAAGGCTTTTAAGAAGAGATTGGACAACCATTTGTCTAAAATGGTACAGGATCGCCTGCTTGAGTAGAGGGTTGGGGCTAGAAGACCTCCAAGGTCCCGTCCAGCTCTGTTATTCTGTTAATCTTTCCCAAACTGTAGACAGTGCTATACACCTTGTTCTTGGTGCAATCTTGATTGGTTAACCATTCCTCCAGAGGGCAACAGTGATGTTGAATTGCCACACTTGTACGTCATCTGCCCAACTATGGACAGTTTGTAACCTTTTCCAACTTGATGGTATGGAAGTTTATTCAGAGGTTTTCAGAAATCCCCTTGGTTCAAGCCATGACACACTTCCACATATCTATGTTGTGAAGATTAGACTTTGATGGTGACTACCCAGAATTCTGATCTTTAAATAAGGCAGAACCTGTTATACCTGATTATCATCCCTTTCAATAAAATACCTGCACTTTCCCCTTCAAATGAACTTGATAATCATAGAGGTTCCCCTACGTTTGCCAGACACAAATATGTAGGTTTGAAATAAATCAATGAACAGGTATAACATTGTTTTGATTCATCTGTTAAATTGGGTTCTCTGTCTTGTGTTTTAGGACTTGTGTGGAGAAGAGTTTATTTTTTTTAGGGTTTCATTTTTGCAGAAATATTGAAAATTTAAAAGGGTTCACAAATTTTTAAGCATCGCTGTTATTTAGCAATGATAGTGAAATGATAGCAGAATAGATCCTGTATAGATCCAAACTGATGCAGTCAATGGGAACCACAATTGGTAATTGGGGGGGGGGGGAGATGTGGTAGAAAGACAAAAAAAAGAATTTACTGATTTAGTTAATGTCTTCAAGCTGTAAAGACTTGACGTCATTTAATGAAAAAATATTAATTTTAAAAATTATACAAGGAAAAACATAATTTACAAAATGAGAATTCGGTATCTCGTACAATACACATGTACTACTAATAAACATTTTCAAAAAAAAAACCCAGACCTTATAAAACTAATCATTTGTTTAAAATATCTAGCTCTTATTTCAAAGCAAGCCAGAAATCACTTATAGATTATACAGATTTATGAGTGCTGTTCTTTAAGCCTTAGTAAAACTTTTACAGTTGTTTTCACATTCTCTCAAAGCCCAGCAGCCCCCAAGCAAAGGCGGGGGGGGGGGGAGGGGACGGGACAGAGGAACCCAGCTTATAATAGCATGTGACCCAGCAGGGAGACTTTTTTTTTTTAAAGTAGAGTCTTTATTTTTCTTCCTAACAACCTGGTTTGTTTCTACACCCCCAGCTCCACCTCCCTTCAAGACACATCCTTCATAGCTAGCAGCTCTTTCAATCATTGACTTTGGATGTCTGCTTGGGAACAAATGATCATGCAGATGAGTTTGCCAGACTTGTGTGTACTTTCCAGGCTCCCTCTCTTTATTGTTCTTGCTGAAACATGAGCCTTTGAAGTAGATATCAAGAAAAAAAAATAAAGAGGGACAGACTGAGAGAGAGAGGGAAGGGTAAAAACCAAACTCACCTCCCTTGAGGGTGGAGAGCAATCTTTTCAGTAGCAATAATAATAAAAAAAATCTAGTCATAATAAAATGTGTTCTGATTTCACCAGCAGGACCACAATTTCAAAAAAAAAATCTGTTTAAAAAACCTTGCATTCCTTCCTGCCTGCAAAAAATTAATATTGTTTAAAAGGAGGCAATTGTCCTGCCCAAAAAGTCTAATATGTGGCTGATAAAACATAGATACTAGATCAAAATTAAAAACATTAACGTCAACCTTTACTCTATATCTATCTTATATCATTCTATTCTATTCTACTATTCTTATTCTGTGTGTGTGTGTGTGTGTGTATAAAAACACAGCTGTGTGTGTCTGTGTATGTTCCAGCATAACTCTGGAACATACACAGAGCAATTTCAACCAAACCTGGTACACAGATGACTTACCCTCTGGAAACAAATACTGGGGGTAAGATACCGTAACACTCCTCGGGGGAGGGGGTGTTCTGCTAAGATGTTGTGCTTTATGATGGCTTCTACTGTACTGCCGTAAAATGGCTTCTACTGTGCAGCAGAGTAGAGTCACCATGGTAATGGCTTCACAGTACTCCACAAGGGGGCTTCCTCTGGTAAGGGGGAAAATCCAACATAAAAAATTAAGGTGGTATCACTTTTCCATAGTGAGGGGAGGAGTATCCAGGATGGGTTGACCTTGTCCTCTCATTGATTGGGCTGAGTCAGATAAGCTCTTTGGACCACGCCCCGGTCACCAGGTACTACCCAGTTATCGACTCAGCCCTCAACTTGGCGGTTATGCCATCCTGGAACTCCTGAGAATCCTAAGGAAAAAACTAGAGACTTTTTTTTTAAAAAGCACAAATACTACCATCAACTGCCTGAGTGAGTATCTGAAGACTCACAGAAAGCCTGGTGGGGCTAGGGATGGTCGCCATTAGCCCGCCCTGGTGGGATGACTTAGGGGGGTACTAAGGGGCAAGGGGGTGGCGGGGGGATGCTAAGAGGCAAGGAAGATGGCAGAGTGCTGGAGGTGGCCCCCTCGCAGGGTGCAGGACTCTACTTGGAATGACAGGACCATAGAAGGGGATATAGTGTGTTGTGTGTAAATAACAAGCCCTAGAATGGCCATCCAGCCTCCAGCGAGAGCCTCATACCAGCGATAGGGAAGAAAACGGAGAAACACACCGATGGGTGCGTTTAAAAGCAAAGCAGAGAAGCCAATTCGTTTCTTTCCCAAGGCTCCTTCTCCCCACTTGGGGGTTCCTCTTGAAATCCTTACCCACAAAGCAAGGGCTCTACCTGGCTATTCCGTTTTGTGCCCCTCCTCCCCGATTTATTTATTTTTAAAAAACCCAGATTGAAAAAAGCGATCCATGGTAGCTTCCTTTGGTGAGTTGAGGCACCAAAGCCCGAGCATATCAGCCTCCCGTCTGCTTTGCAGCCCGGAAGTGGGAGAGCGGACAGGCAGGTTCCTAAGCCCAGGAGGGAGAGAGAGGGGAGGGTCCTGGAAGGCTGCTGAGTCTCTTTGCAAGAGGAGGCGGAGGACGGGCTGCCTCTCTTTCTCTGCTGGCCTGCACTGATTGAGCAGCCCTTGCCAGCCGGCAGCGCGGAAGGAGGGCACCGCCCATCCTGCCATTAGAGCCTTTGTTTCTCTCCCAGCCACCCACCCACCTTGGGCCACCGCATGTCAAGCCTGCAGCGCCCCCCGGCTGCTTTGGCCCAGGCCCTGCTGGTTTCATTAAGCACGGAGCAGGCCATAGGTGAGGCGGAGCAGGTTTTAAGGTAGGCGAGGATGCAAAGGGGGCTGCAGGAAGACCTAGTGATGCAATGGCAGAGGCCTTCCTGCATGGCGACAGAGCTTTATTCTCCTCCAAAACCACGTCTTCCCTCCCTCCGCCTCGCCTCCCCCAAACCTCTGGCCCAGATTTTTCTGCCGCTGCCCTTCCTGCCTCCGGTGGTCGGCTGCTCCCTGGCCCCAGAGAGAAGAGTGACCTGCCAATCATAAATACAGCAGGGAAGTTGAGGAGGCGGGTGGGAAATACGTGGGGGGAAGGAATCTGTCGTACCCGCAAGGGGGATTTGCATGACAGTAAATGGAATGGTTTAATTGGAAGTCGGGAAGAAATGGGCCCTTTCAATATTTAAGGTTTAAATCTAGAAATCAGAGGTTCTAGTTTTGGGTACCACAAGTTTCCCCTTTGTCTTTGTGCAGACAAAGAGAAGATCAGAGTCTTGAGCTCTTCCTCTGCCTGTAACCAGGTTTTTAAAAACGGGGATCGTCCAGGTACCACATCCTGGAGTTCTGCCTACAGTTTGGGAAATAGCTGATTGCCACTTCCTTTGAAAAGACATTTTTTTTCTGGTATCTCTTCATCAAGCCATCCATCACATTAAGAATTTACTGAACAGCGAAGTAGTTACTAAATTTTACTGAGTTTACTAAGTTACTAGTCACTAAGGTTTTCGACAAATGACTATCAGACTTGAAAACCTGGTATCACTGGATCATGTTCAACAATTTTGTTGAATTAACATTAACTAAAAAGGTTTTAAAATTGGATTTTGAATAAATGTGCAATTAATTGTTACAGTTTTGAATTTTACTGTTATTATCTTCCTTCCGTCGTGCAAACCACCCAGTCACATGACCCCCCAGCCATGCCCACAAAGCCACGCCCACAGAACGAGTAGTAAAAAAAAATTGCATTCCACCACTGGATGGGAGGCACTGAGGATTAGTTTATAGCATCAAGGGAGCAGTGAACTGAAAAAGTTTGGGAACCACTGCTTTAGAAGGATTTAGGTGGAAGTTTGCCTTATCAAGGAATGCCAGGCATTGATCCTGGAACAAACTGCATGCAAAAGATACACTGAAGAGTCCCCATTTTTATAGATTTAAATTATTTTACAGATTTAAATGACAATTTTTAAAGAGCAACTGTCATCTCTGTCTGGCAGCGGCTCCTAATCTGACCTGTTGTTAACTCACCGACAGTTCCAATATTGCAGAATATACAGCCTCATGCAACATAACTAAGCTCCATTTCATGCAGAATAAACTAAAATATTAATGTACTTTAAATAGAAAACTATCTTTAAATAGATTTTTACTCCAAAAGCATTTGATTAAAATAAATTTGATTAAAAAATCCAATTTAAATAAAAAGTCCGATTTAAATTTTTAAAAATCTGATTTAAAAAAAAGCATTGATTTTTATCCACCCTGTGTAGCAATGATATTACATGGATACTGCACATACTACTGCATTCTAGTCCAGATGAAACTTCTGATGAATGTAAAAAGAGACTGCCACAGACAAAGAAATAGTACAAATCAAAGTGGATTTCAAGATATAAATCTAATAAATATGGAATACAAATTAATAAATAAATGTCCAAGAAGAAAAAACAAATCAAAGCTGAAAAAGGCAAAGATCTCAGGAAACAATTCTCTGAAATGTGCTATTTCAGACAGCTGGTAGAAGAGACAAGGAGCTATACTACAACATCTGAAAATAGAAACAGACAAGAAATAAAGGATATCTGCCAAAAGATGTTCAAACTCAGAAAATATTAAAGATCACAAGGGACACATAGTAACTGATTCAAAAAAAGATCAAAGGAGGATGGAAAGAGTACACTAAAATTCTGTAGTGTCAGCATCCAAGATTATCTAAAAAAAAACATTATGTATTTATAAGAATCTCTAGTACTGGAAAATAAAGGTAGGTAAGCCTCTCGTCAAACCCAAGTTAGAAAGCTACACAAATCTCTCTCACCTATAATCAATTAAAACGTAAAACATTTAAAACAGTAAATAGTAACACTAAAATTGAATTAAAATTAATATTCACTAAAATTAACATTAATTGATTGAATCTATAGAAATATTGCAAATCCCAGAAAAAGGGATTTCAGTAAAGGTTCTAACCAAATTATTTAAGGAAAATGGGAAAATGACCCAATCTGCCCTCAACAGACTGGAAGAGATCATTATCACAAAAAGGACAATTATCATAATGTGAAAACTATTACAAAATCCTTAATTTCATATATTAGTAAAATGCTTGGAATAATTCTATGCATATTACAGCCCTACATAGAAGGAGAAATGACAGATATTCAATTTCATATTATAAAAATCTGATCCACAAGAAAAATTCTTACTGGGGTGCATAGTGCCTCGGTGGTGCAGTGGTTAGGGTGCAATACTGCAGGCTACTTCTGCTGACTGTCAGATACTTGCAATTTGGCAGCTAAAATCCCACCGGGCTCAAGGATGATTCAGCCTTCCATCCTCCTGTATGTCCCGTTTTTGCCAAAAATGGGCCTCTTTTTGGCCTCCCGAACCCTCTGTGCATCCCATTTTTGGTCTGCAGAGTGCTTTTGTCACCAGGGAGGTCGAAAACAGGATGCAGAAAGGGTTTGGGAGGTCAAGAACAGGACCATATTCGGTCTATAAGACGCAGAGATATTTCCACCCACTTTTGGGGGGGTCAAGGGAAGTGTGTCTTATAGTCCGATAAAGACGGTAGCTTTTGGATTAGGAGTCATATATGTTTGTAAGCACTGAACAATATGATATTACTACCAATATTATGATTGGTATTCCATTCCCTTCCTGGATCTTCCCAAGAATATATTTTTAGACAAAACAGTGTGTAGTCTAGATAATTCAGAAATTTTAAACTTTTTGTGATAAGATTCCAGGAATTTGCCAACATAACTGTATCTGAGAAAGATGGATAAAGCATAGGTAATATATATGGCAAACTCCTAAGACTGAACTGCTCACAAAGGTAGAAGTCTCCACCTAAAGAAAAGACTTTCAGAATTTCTTTTTATTTTGTTCACAATTGTTTATAATTCACTCAGAAATTTATTTCCCAATTTTGCCTAAGTTGGCCTTCATATCCACAGGTGTCAAATTTGCAGCCTGCGGGCCAGTTGCGTCATGTGCTGGCCGCACTACTGCCTGCTTTAGCGAAGGGGGAAAAAGTCCCAATACATCACATGACGATGCCATGACAACGCGGGTTTAGAACCATGGATTTTTAATGGTTGCCGTATTGTTTGGGTTCCACCTGTTATTTAACTATATAATGGCTGGTGTATTATAAAGCATCTTTATCTGCTCCTTTATTCTTTACCCAGGATTTAAGTAAAGCTATTTTCCATTACCTATTACCTAATCTTATTAACTGGAGGTGCCAATGCCCTGATTCTTCTGGAAGTAAAGCATGTCCTGTTCAACTGTGTGAACTATCACCAAGTACAATAAATTGAACAGGCCTGTATTGTTTATTTCCACTAAACTTTCTTACAGCACAAAATTGTTTGTAGTTCAGGCTGAAGAGTTGATTTGTAACTAGCCATATTAGAAGTTGATCCAGTTTAAACCAGCAGAAAATGTTCTCTAAAGGCTGTTCAGTATAAGAATGCAATACTTTTCTCTTTTAAATGTATTTACAAGAGACCAGGTTTTTTTTTTAAGTGAAGTGTTGGGCCTAGGGAACCAAACCAATACAAACCTACAAAGAATGCATTGGATAGAATTGAATGAGGAGTAGGGAGAACAAGTCTCAAGTCACCAGTCAGCTAAGAAGCTCACTATGGAAGATCCTGGCTCAGACACTGTCTCCAAACTGGAAAGTGAAAGCGATGAGGTTAAGGTAAAGGTTCCCCTCGCACATACGTGCTAGTCATTCCGGACTCTAGGGGGCAGTGCTCATCTCCGTTTCAAAGCCGAAGAGCCAGCGCTTTCCGAAGAAATCTCCATGGGCATGTGGCCAATATGACTAAATGCCGAAGGTGCATGGAACGCTGTTACCTTCCCACCAAAGGCGGTCTATTTTTTCTACTTGCATTTTTACATGCTTTTGAGCTGCTAGGTTGGCAGAAGCTGAGACAAGTAACGGGCGCTCACTCCGTTATGCAGCGCTAGGGATTTGAACTGCCGACCGTTCTGATCGACAAGCTCAGGGTTTTAATCACTGAGCCACCACGTCCCTTAACTAGATAGCTTACAATATACAAAAAAAAATTTAAAAATCATTGAAGCAATTCAGAATTTTCTGCAAACTATGGTCCAATTTTCCCAACAGAAAGGGATATCTTCATCACTTTCACACCAAACTCCACCCTGCTCAAAATAATGAGGAGAGCTGTATGATCCCAGAGAGCATACTATCCTCAAATGGAAAGCTGCCACCGAAAATATAATTCTCCAGGTGCAACCCTGCCAATCTCTGGCTCTTGCCCAGAACAATGTCTCTAATCCCCACGCTCTGCAGATAATGCAAAGGGACACAATGATGAAAGACACTGAGGTTGACTAAGATAAGGAGTAAAAAGCTACCACTTCTCCACCTTCTACCATAATGACAATGTCGTTTCCATCCCAAGCCCAATTTGGAAAGGCTAGACAGGAAAATCCATCTCATCTAGGATTCTTCTCAATCACTTTAATAAGATATGCTAATTTTGGAGAGTGGCTGGTATATCCAGACGGCGGTCAAGAAATGGCTGTCTTTTGAAGGAGCACACTATTATTCAATCAAGACGCACCATCACCTCTGCCAAGAATATATTCACCCCCACTTATGCCACAGTAATTTCTCTGGCCTCACATCATTCAAGAGAGACAAATATCTAATTCTGGAGCTCATCCATCAGAGATATCTGTCAATTTTCTCAGGAATCACTTCAAAAAGTCCAATATGTTTTTGCAAGATAGTCTGTCACCTTGCAGAGTATTTTTCTCTCTCCTGGATCACATTCACTCAGAAAGTTCCAAATTCACTTCTGATTCTTTCATTCACGATTTACCATCAGGATAACATGCAAGTATAATCTAATGACAATGGATTCTTACCTAGATTCCTATTTTCATATATACGCACCACAACCAATTCATACTCTCTAAGATGCGTTTCAATCTTTTCATTCGTACTTAAGCTTATAAATAAAACTATATTAATGGTGGCATTTCTCTCAGGGACCACACAAGCAAACCAAAAGTTGAACAGAAAGATGGTTCCTTCAAGAACCCAGATGACAAACCTTCTAGGCCAGGGGTGTCAAACTTGATTTAATTGAGGGCCGCATCAGGGCTGTATTTGACCTCGGGGGGCTGGGGTGGGTGCGGACAGCTCAACCTCACTCATGTGGGGGCACCTGTGGTGGCCCAAGCACTCTGCCAGAGAAAACAGGCTCCAGAGCTATGTTTTCGCCTGTGACAGCCTCCTGCAACACTCTGCCAGCGAAAACAGAGCTTGGAAGGGCTGCCTGTGGCCTTCCCAAGCTCCATTTTCAATGGCAGAGGCACCACGGGCCAGTCCTTCACTGTTTCCAGGGCAGCCCCATGAGCCAGATCTAAGCCCCCCCACTATGGGCTGGCCTTGAGTTTGACACCCTGATCTAGGCTTTTAAATATAACTCATTTAAGCATGTTACTTCAGCCCAAATTTTTCAGATAGTGTAATTTTCTACGTCTTGGATGAATAGATTTAGCAAAAAAATAAGAATTAAATCAAATGCTATTCCAAAAACTGCCAGCACCATTTTCCTCTTCCCATCTTTCATACTTTTACTTACTTCAGAAAATATCTCTGGCCAGAAGGTGTCTTTGCCATCTCCCAACCTGGTGGTAGGGGCACATCGTCGGGGATTTCAAAAGATGATTGACGGAGATGCTGAGAGGGTGTACCTCCAGGAACTACGCCAGATGGAGTAAGTGCACCTGGAGAAACTGTTCCCAACAAAGCTGGAGAAGAGTGAGCGCGAACATGCTGAGGAGTGAGGGCGCCCGCCGTTCCTGCATCCGTGCTGGCCTGTTAAACAGAGTTAAACAGTTCTTTAATCTATAGATACCCAATACATTAACAACATGCTAAAGAACCACTCCTCTCTAAATTGAAATATTTTGCAACTAGACTTATACTTAAAGACCAATGAATGTCTAGACTTAATATTTTAAAGACCAATGAATACTCATCCCAGCACTGCACACTAATCTTGAAATATGTGCAAGACAAAGTAACCAATAGAGCAGAATGGAAATAATTGTATAATAATTGTATAATGCTTTACAAAAACACTACTATTGAGTTATATAGAACTTTTATGTGTTTTGTGTTGATTTGGTTGCTTCTTATGGAACCTGGGAGGATGCTTTGAATAGACTAGAAAAATGGATTCTGAAAATTTATACTGTATATTTTTGAGACAAGCCAAATTATTCCCCGGACTTGTGGATAAAAAACACTAATGTTTTTTTATTTCTGCATTCTGTCAGGCACAAGAAGGCAACAGAAATAAAATCTGGTTGCTCTTAATAAAGGGATCATGCAGCTTTAGATTTTGGGTTTCTCCCCATGGACCCACATAGTTATAACTGCTTTTTAGAATGTTGAAGCACTCATTTTTTTACTAAGAATACCTGAGTCCATCTCTTTTTTTCTTTCCTTTCCCACTGCTTTCCCTTCTTTGTCCCACATCTTTATCAAGGACTTCAGAGACAGCTGTGAAAGCTATTTAAATAGTATTACAGAATAGGACAAACGAGGTCCACATTGCAAACAGTAATACATGTCTGGTTTTTCCTAAAATGTATTCCAGATGACAAAAGATTTAAAAGGGGGAGGAAAAGAAAGCAAAGCATGATTTAAAGCAGGGCAGAGCGAATCATTCTGTTCTTCAGACTTTCCTCCTTTTACTATGCATTTTGAATTAAAATGGACAAAAGTTGCCTTTAAAAAAAAACTATTTGGAAAATAATCCACACAACTTTTTCACATCACAAAAGCTTTTCCCCTGTACATTGTTAATGAAAGAGACAGGAAGAGGAGCAGGAACAACAACAGAACGTTAGTTACGGCGATGAATAAATATATTAGGGCATAGGCTTTTATCAACATATGATAAAAGTCCGACAGAGGAATATATATTTTTTTGTCTAGGATAGTGTGCCATTTTCTACGGGTTATGAAAACTTATGACATAGAAAATGTGTTAAAGAAATCTTCACAGTAGCCATCTGCATATCAGATTCTCTCCTGGAAAAAAAATGCCTCTAACCTAACATAAATAAAACAAATAGCTCTAAAAAATATCTAATGAAGCACCTCCATTCCTCTGCCACTTTTCAACAGATGTCCTGAAGACTGTTTAGGAAAACCTTTTTCGCATCTGCACAAAAGGTCTTGGAAGGACCCTCACCTCCCTTAAATCTCGGGAGGGAGGGATTAAGTCACAGCTGTGAACTATAACCAAAAATCCCTTCCAGGAACAGAAGGAATCCTTCTGTTTGCAGACAACTCTTTGAATCAATGGAGAACTCAGCTAGCAGAAGAGATAGGGAAGCAATTTTCATCAATTACCCTTTTCTCTGTGCCACATTCCATACTGTTCTGGAGAGACTCCCAGTCCCCCTAAGCTGATTTTGGAGGGCTGCAGAGGAAATTGGTGAGAACAGAGTCAACTTTCTCCAGACAAGGGGGGGGGGGAGGGAGGGGGCTTTTGCAGGATCAAGAACTCTTCAGCCAAGGAAGCAAACACATTCAAACCATTAAATTAACATAAATATTATGTTCCTATATATTAGCTCAAATGATACTAAGCCACATTTGTAAACTGTACACTATTCTTACTGTCAGCAACAGGACTGAATTTTTCCTTAAAATTAAAAAAAAACCTGTAACTATTAAAATTAATAATGACCTAAGGAATTCTAAGGGACCCGGTGGCTCAGTGGCTAAGACGCTGAGCTTGTCGATCAGAAAAGTCGGCAGTTCGGCGGTCCAAATCTCTAGCGCCGCGTAAACAGAGTGAGCTCCCGTTACTTGTCCCAGCTTCTGCCAACTTAGCAATTCGAAAGCACGTAAAAAATGCAAGTATAAAAAATAAGGACCATTTTGGTGGGAAGGTAACAGCGTTCTGTACGCCTTCGGCGTTTAGTCATGCCGGCCACATGAAACGGAGATGAGCACTGCCCCCTAGAGTCAAGAACGATTAGCACATATGTGCAAGGGGAACCCTTACCTTTACCTAAGGAATTCTGGGACTGAGTACAAAATTTAAAAAAAATGTCCATTTTTTTTTAAAATACATATATATTTGTTCCAAAGAAGAGTTAGGGAAAATTAGCTAACTTTATCTCTTTTTTTTTTCCTTCCAAGAGAATTATCACATCATAAGTCTAGCATTTACGTTTTATTGGACTAAAACTCCCATCACCATTTGACAGCAACAGAATTGTCTGAGAAAAGTATTAACTACAGTCTAAAACATTGGAATAATACATATTAGACAAATGTATTACAACATATTTGTTTTTATACTTAGGCACTAAGATAAAGAAGATGAAACTGCCTCTTAAACCGCATTAACAATATGCATACTTACGGAAAAAATTGCACTGGAATTGTTAAGGATGACAGCTGCTCCCAGCAAGTCATGTTAAATCATTCAAATAGAACACATGTTTACTAGCTTGTCTGGGTCAGTATTTATATCATAATTGCACAGAAGTATACCTCCACCATGGAAATAACTTGCTATTGTACGATGAATTGAGGAAATCTTAAATGCTAAGCAACACATTCACTGCTACTAATCCATTATTGACTGACTTTACAGACAAGAAATTATCTCTTCTTGGTGTTATTCAAATTTATAAATACAGTACATCTATTTATTCAAAACATAGTTGACTTTGTAGAAACCTCTTCAAAAGTGAATTGGCCAACCAAGGAGTTCTCAAAGATCATTTCAAAAACAAACAAGCTTTAAGAGGGAATTGAATTTGGATATAAGCCTAAAGTTGATATACAGGTAATCCTCAATTTACAACCACAATTGAGCCCAAAATTTCCATTACTAAGCAAGACATTAAGTGAGCTTTGCCCCATTTTTTTTTGCCATAGTTGATAAGTGAATCATTGCAGTTGTTAAGTAACTAACACAATTGCTAAATGAGTCTGGTTTTCTCATTGACTTTGCTTGTCAGAAGATCGCAAAAGGTGATCACATGACCCGGGGGCACTGCAACCATCATAAATACATGCCAGTTGCCAAGCGTTCAAATTTTGATCTCGTGATCATGGGGAAGTTGCAATGGTTGTAAGTGTGAAAAATGGTCATAAGTCACTTTTTTCAATGCCGTTGTACCTTCAAACCAGTGGCTAAACAAATGGTTAAGTCAAGGACTACCTGCACAACTGAACGTCTTTACAATTGATGTGTGTACAGATTAGAAAGCTTGACTGCAGAGATGTAAAGAGATTCCTGCTCTAATCAAACCAAACTTTAATTACTTCTACCAGATTTAATTAATCCAGAAACCAGTCTGCATTTCAGCAGATAACCTTCAACCAGTGTTAGTGTGTAAATACTGTAAGTTCCTCCCCACTTAGATCACCTAGGAAAAGGGGTCAACAATACAGCACCTATAGGCACTACTGCATTTATAAAACCACTAGATGGTGCTCAAGGATTTGACTTTTTAAATTGAGTTCTTATATAGGATTTGGCTCTGCCTTCATAGCAGAGTGCTCAATTTTGAATACTGTATTTAAATGAAATTGTGCAATAGTGCGCCTGCCACTTGAAAATGTTGCCACCCCTGTGCAACAGAATACTTTACACATGTACATTTCTTAAAATGTTAAGGTGTGTAACACATAATTAAATTATCCATTCATAATATATATAAAATTAATACCATTCAAGTGACAATTTTTATTTGTTTACTTTCTTTTAATTTCAAGCAATTTCTCACCCAAACCAAACAATTTGCTCCCCTTCCTATATTCTCGGCAAACTGAACGGCCCTCACATTTCAAACGTGAATTATTTGGGAAAAAGCAGAATACTTTTGTTGGGAGTATTTTTGCTTCTATATAAGGAATAACTTCTTTTTCATAGTTGTCACAGCAGATACTGAGGAAGTCAGCCCACATGGAAAGCATGTGTCAGGCTTTTATTAGGCTAAAGTTCAAAGGTGATCAAGCAAGAGTCTCCACTTACAATTCCATGGCTTAAAAGTCTAGGTTTTTTTCCATTTTGTAACTGACAAGTGAATTAACACTTAAGCCAAAGATTTATTTTTTTTTGAAGTATGATTTGAGCATCTTAAGGCTGTAAGCCAGCCAGTGTCACTTTGAAATGAGATGGGAGGCCAATAAATCTAATAACTAAACAAATAAAATCTTTCTTTTTAAAATACTTGTGCCGTCAAAAGACTCTTAAAAAGACATAACTAGTCACAGATATATTTGACAGAGTTACTGAAGAGCACTCACTCCTTTTTGCTATGTAAACAATAGCTAATAATTAAATGATTTTACCGAATATAACTTAAATATGCATTTTGAAAAAAAAATGGAAAGTAAAAGCTTTTCAAATAAACTTGATTTTTTTCCCAATTTTGCCTATATTATATCCATATAAACTCAAGCATGAACTCATGACTTGATGACCACAGGAAAATAAAGAAAATCTACTTTCATATCAAGCATCTTAGTTTATCGTTTGCCTTTCTCGTTGTGGCATTCCAGGCAAAAGGAATGGTCTGGAGGAAGCTCTACATAAATAAATTTGGACAGCCAGCTTGGTGTAGAGCAGCGGTCCCCAGCCTTTGTGACTTGGCGGTCCGGATGGGGAGGTGGGGAACTGGGCTGCCTCAGTGTTGATTGGCACACGCACACACAGCTTGACTCACGCGAGCATCAGGCTGGCATGCGCACACAGCTCAACGCCTGCCATTCTCATGAATTAAGCTGCGCACACCTGTGCACCTGTGTTCATGCGGCCCAGTACCGAATAGGATGTGGCCGGGTAGTGGGCTGAAGCCTAGATGTTGGGGACCCTTAGTCAGGCTAGAAAATAGGACACTGTGAGTTTTAGTCCCACCTTAGTCATGAAACCAGCTGGGTGATCTTGGGCCAGTCACTTTCTCTTGACACAACTCACCTCACAGGGTTGCTGTGGTGGTTAAAAACAGGACAAAAGTGTGTTATATATGTTCAACATCTTGAGTTATTTGTAATAATAATAAAGGAGGGGTATAAATAAATCACCTGGAGTTGGGGGGGAGGAACTCTTGCCCACCCAACCTGCTGTAACTTCAACAAGTCAACTGAGATGAATGATGCTATCAAAGTTCTTGGGTCTTCAATATCATTCCAAATCTAACTTTATAGATTTTAAGCATCTCTTTATTAAGAGATGCCAAGAACCTTGTTATAAGACAGTGAAGACTGCCATTGCAGCAAATTTGAAGAGTAGAATAGCATTTTTTTAAAAAAAAGGTAAAGGTGTCCTCTATCCAGCTGTGTCTGACTATAGGGGACAGTGCTTATCTCGTTTCTTAGCTGAGGGAGCTAGCCAATGTCTGAAGATGTTTCCATAGTCATATGGCCAGCATGACATCATGCTGTAGTGCAGAGCGTTTGGTGAAACACGGAACGCTGTTACCTTACCACCAAAGTGGTACCTATTTATCTGCTTGCATTTTCATGCTTTCAAATTAATAGTTGGTCTGGAGCTGGGGCAAGAATGGGAGCTCGCCATAGATGTCCTCTATTTCAAAGTAGTGTTCCAGGTTTAACAAATTTGAAATAAGATGAATGTAGGTGACGTTTGGTAAACACATCACTTAATTCAACGTTCAGTTCTTCTCCACCTCCCACCCTGTCATTAGCCTCCTTAAAGATAGAAAAAGAACAGGGATTATCACAAGCAGCTGAGAAAGACTGAAGGGTCAAAGTATACTCCCCACTGTCAGAATAGAGTCCGCAAAGGGTGTAAAATATATTATAGTTACTATTACAACCACTCCTATTAGCCCACACACAGAGAGAGCTAAGGAAAACAAACTATGAAAGAAGGGGCATGAACAAGTTAATTCAAGGCACTTTTCAGGAGAAAAAATGAAGCAAGAGCAAAAAGACACTTTTTTATAACAAATATGTAAATGAAGAAAACTGAAGCAACAATCAAAATATAAAGAACAGGCAAAGAAAGAAGTAGCTTTTCCTAAAGATGAGTTCTGAAAGAAATAGAGATAACATGAATTGGATAAATCTGTACATGGAATTAGGGAAGGTTTGGTGAATCTTACCTTTAAGACATGAAAAGGGCATAACCCCCCTCCCAATGCAACAATTATTCCTCCTAAGATGAAGAAAGAGCAGTACCTATTTTATCCTTTGATGAGGAAAATTTGGATAAGAAATGTAATGATGGTCAGAACTTCATCACAGCAAGAAAAGCTTTTTTTAAAACTCATATTTCTGGGACTGGTTTCTTCCTATTTCAAATATTAGGACTGCCAAAATGGCACCCTACAAAACCTTTTTACCAGTACCACAGAGAAGATGCAAATGAAGGAAGAGTCTGCTTCCCAGAGAGACACGTTCAAGAAAAGAGTGAAATTTTCCCATTTCCATTCATGAATCCACTTGTTCCTGCACATCCTAATCAACTTCACAGAGCTAAAGTCAGGATAAGATGGAAACAACAGCCATCACTTCCACTACTTTAAAATATGCTGAATAATGATTTTAACATTTGATGACATAAAACAATTGTCCTCTCTTGTGAAATTGGGAAACAAAAGAATACTCTGGGGTATAAAGAAATGGAAAACAGAAAGTGCTTTCTACACTTTTTTTTTCCTTTTAAAGGGAAATCTCCAACTCAGTGCAATTACTGTATAGGAAATCTATACAGATTTAAGTTATTAAAATATATTATTATAAAATAATATCATATGATATATTAATATAATTTATTATTTTATAATTATAAAGATGCAGTATCAAGCTGCATAGAGGCCATGCCATCTGACTTGATAAAGAATTTTCTTCCAAGAAAAACCAGTTTTACCTATTTTTGCACACAGTTATATTGGCATAAATCATATATACATACATACATGCATGCATACTATCATCGTAAGAAATCCAAACTTCACTTTGCTACAAAGGCATATTTATTTAGCCATTACATCATTAGCAACACCAATTACCATATGCATGTTTTACTCATATAATGCACAGGGTACAATATGATATGGCATGTGATGGCCCATTTCAGCCACAGGACTGCAAGAAAGGAGGCAAGCAGAATCACATTAGTTTTTACTGAATGAGAATTAAGATCACAATGATTTTTGAGAGGTTGTCAGCTAAGTAGCCAATTTGAATCTCATCTCTGAAGGAATAGAAAATTAAGATGGGTTTAGTACCCAGGTACTTAAAATTCCCCCTACCCCACTAGCATCCAATTTGTATATTAAGACAGCGGGCTCATGAGCTGATCTGATCATGATCCTATTATGGGTTAGGGTTAGAAGAAGGGCCACAGTGATAACACTCCAATTCTGTTGAAGACCTACATAAATCTAAGTTTACACATAGGCAGAGTATGCCACTCTGGGAGTTTACATATATAAATTGTACTTTTGTTTTCAATAACATGCAAAACATTTAGAAAGGGGGAGGGGGGGAAACGAAAATACTGTAAGAAAGGGGAGAAATTGTTCCCTCCCACCAAAAGTCTGTCAGAACTTGGATGAGGTGGTTCATCCATATTTGGACCTCCTTCTGGCATGACGGTACAGAATTCCTCTAACATGTATTTTTGGGGGGTTTCTCTGAATTTCCACTTCTCTCTCTTCATTTATATTTAGATTGGATGAGGAGTCCTAGTTGTTTTTTTAAACCAAAGCAACTTTGCAAATATCAAATACACGCTATTGTGGGATGAGAAACCTGCAGCCTTCAGGATGATTTCACAAAATCCTTGACCTACTTTTAAAACCCATCTGCAAAATTTCAGACCCTTGATATAAGTATCCCCTTGCAGCCTGCTGCTTGGAAAAAAACATAGGGGAACTTCAGACTAAAGGGGGGGGGGAGACAGAATTTCAGGAAAATAATGAGTGTGGCTATCCATTTTTATCACTATTCCTACCCACTGTTTTATGTCCATCATCTGGTCCCCAAAAGATTTGTGAGATAAAATAGCCCTCCCCACAAAAAGCTGCTATTCCAGTCTGGGATGATATTAACCAGCATCATAATCAATGAAAAAAAAAAGTCTGATGCCCTAATCCCAGATTTATCTCATTAGTGTTCCAGTAACTGCAAATGTCTGAATAAAATGAACTTCCAAAAAACTGTATTTAAGAATTTCTCCAGCCTTCCTCAACCTGGTCCCTCTCGGACTGGGTTGGAATACAATCCCCATCAGGCACAGCCAGCAGGGCAAGACCTTGTTGGCTGGAGTGTTGTAACAATATTGTTCCAGGAGTTGTCCCATTCAGACTGGAAAGGGCTGCTTCATTCATCTGTCATATTTGCTACAGAAATGTTCCTTTGCTGGTTTAGATTTAGATGCTGCTTTTTTCTCCTGCACTGAAAACAGATTTAGATCTCACTTTTTTTCTCCTGCAGCTGGAAATGGATTTAGATCCCACTTTTTTTCTCCTGAAGCTCAAAACAGATTTAAATCCCACTTTTTTCCTCCTGCAGCTAAAAACAGATTTAGATCCCGCTTTTCCCTCCACTCCAGCAGCTGAAAAGGACATCCTCTCAGCACCCACTTCCTCCCGTTTTCCACCCTTTCTCCTCCCGGGGCTAAAAGAAGAGGGTGCCGGGCTCAAAATCCCCTCGGGCACTGCCACGGCGAGAGTCGGGACAGCCTCCAGAAAAAGCCTGGCCTCTCTGCCCGATCCCCCATCTTCCTCCCACCGCCAGGCAAACTCCGGCGGCGGCGGCAGCGCTTGGAGGGGGAAAAGAGCCTTGGCTGCTTCTTGCGACCTCCTCCGTCTTAAAAGCCCCTTCGCTCCAGAGGCTCGGCCTCTTCTCCAAGATGTCTCCGGACTACAATTCCCAGCCTGCACAATCTGGAGAAGGCGGTGGTAGGAGGGGGAGGGGGGGAGGAAGGCAGACGCGCTCCCTCTCTCGCCTTTCCCCGGGAAAGTTTTCCAAAGCCACTATTGGCGGGGAGGGGGGGAGGTGTGTGTTTGTGTGTGTGTATCTGCGTGTGGTAAGTTTATGTATGTGTATGTGTGAGAGAGAGTTCCCGGAGACCCCCACCCCCACCCTCCCTCCCTCCCACCCGCTTCTCCCCCTCACCTGGCGGGAGTGGGCCTTGGGCTCCGGAGGCTTGAAGAAGGAGTCCGGCAGTTTGCGGAGCCGCATCGGGAGCGTGTGGGGGACGTTGGCGCCCTTGGGGTTCATGACGGCGTTGAAGAGGGCCTCCAAGTCCGTCTCCGAATCGCCCCGGACGTGGACGACTTGATGGCCGGCCGGGGGAGGCCCCGATACGGCTCCCCCGCCGGGCTGAGGCGCCGGCGGCGAGGCTTGCCCCGTAGGCTGCGCCTGCGACGGCTGGGGCTGCGCCGCCGACGGCGCCTGTTGGGGCTGCCCGCCGACGTCCATGGCCGTCTTGTCTCCCTCTCCGGCGGTCTCTCTCGCTCGCTCGGCTTAAGCAACAGCGCCGGGCTGGCCGCCCCGCATGCCCAGGCGCCGGGGTCGTTCGCTCCCTCGCCCGTCTCCCGCGGGAGGGGGGCTCCGGGGGCCCGACACGCGGGAGGGGGGCACTCGGGACCTCCCGCGCTCTCGCACCGCCGAACGCGGAGCCAGGGGCATAAAAATCCGCCTCTTTCGCGCACCAACCCCTTCCAAACAAAAGTTCGGAAAGACGCCCGCCCGAGCCTGCTCCGCCCAGCGCGCGCCCGCCCGCCCCGACTCCCGACAAGCAGCTTTTAATTCCAACTCAGTCGGGTTTAGGGAGCCCGACGCGGACGCCACCTCTTCTTTTTTTTTTCCCCGCGCCCGGCCGCGCTAAAATTGAACGGCGCCGAACTTTTGTCTCCCCCCACCCACCCACCCAAGCTTCTTTTCCACGCTGTAGTGTTTTTTTTTTTGTTTTTTTCCCCTCCCACTTCCTTCTATTCCTAACTGGTGCGGCTGCTTCTTCGACGCTTCCAGATTAACTTGTTTTCTAAATTCCTGTGGAGCCGCCCGGGCAGGATTCACCGTCGCCGATGTGGACAGGAAACATGGAGTTTATAGTTTTGGCTCTCTTCCCTCCCTCTCCCCCCCCCTTTCCCAAAAAGTTTTCCAACCCTCCCAAAGAGGGGAGGAGGAGGGACAGTTGGGACTATTTTCTCTTCCTCCCCCACACTGGAAGAAAAGGGGAAATAGCAACTAGACCCCGACCCATCAGGCTTAGAAGGGGGAAAGAGAAGCACTTTTCCTTTGTCACCCCTCCCCAATACACACACACACACACACACACACAAATGAACAAACTGTGCCACCACCCCCACTTGCTGTTGTCCAGATTTCTGCGCTTGGAATTCTCACAACCGCACAAGGGCAGTGCTGGGAGTTGTAGTCCAACGGGCTGGATGCAAGTCCTGACCAGCGCAAAACTCTTTGATTGTAAACCTGAAATTAGCTATGCCTGCCGCCCAGGCAAAATCACCGCGCAGGACTCGTTTTGCAGAAGATAAATAAGTGCTCGTCGGGGGAAAAAAACACGGGTACAAGACACGCAGGTGTAAATAAAAGTACAAGTAACTGACGTAAAGTTTTTAAAAAACAAAAAACCACCACATCGGAATGTGGTAGAGATGGCACTGTGCTTGTATGACTGTTATTGTTTTAGATGTGATTATTTCAGCTTTTCATGAGTTTTTTTAATGCTTTTTTTCTTCTTTCTGACATTATTACATTGTTCTTTTGGGTTTTAATATTTTTCATTGTTAGCCTTGCAGACTGTTTGTGTGTGTGTGTGTGTGTGTGTGTGTGTGTGTGTGTGAGAGAGAGAGAGAGAGAGAGAGAGAGAGAGAGAGAGAGAGAGAGAGAGAGAGAAGGGCAACTGTATAAATGTGGTAAATAGATCCTCAAGTTGATCCCGATTCAGACACACTGTTTAATGGAAGATGGTTGTTTATATTAAAATAAAATAAAAACGTTTTTTAAAAAGTTGATCCCGATTCCTGGTGATTAAAATGGACATAACCTTACCAATTTTTGGCAACAGTACACAAATTATAAAGACACTTGCTCAAAAAAAAGTGTATTATACCGGACAACACATAATTAGGATACACATCACTAACCATTTAAGATTTATGACTTTTTAAATAAATAGGTGCATAAATACAAGAACAAATTAAGAGACAAACTTCTTGTCCTCTCCTCTAATCCTGTCAACCACTCCAGAATGTTATCTTCCAGTGTCTTTATCTCTCTAAAACCTATTCTTGGATTTAATCGTTGAAATCATGATTGCACGTGATTGATGGTTCTACTTCTATTTAAAGCTACTATAGACATATAGTGAATATGGATTCACTTCCCTACATGTTTTCTAAAAAAATTCATTTTAATTAAAATTAAACTTTGTAAGACTGAATTTGAAATAAAATGTATAAAAATGAACATCATGTTCCTAACATGTATACACTTGTACTGATATTTGAGACAAAAGAACATTTACTTGATGTTTAATATTTTAATCCTTAACGACGACTGTGATTTTATTATTGTTTTTATAAATATTTGATATTTGGACATATAAATTTGATAAATAAATAAAAAGTGAAAGAATTGTGGGGGGTTGTCCTTGATTTGCAACTGCTTACTTAGCAATCAAAGTTACAACCAACCTGAAAAACAGGACTTACAACACAGATTCAAAAAGCCAACAGACCCCCTTCCAAACTTCAGTTGCATTTATAGCCTTTTGCAGGGTTCACCAGTCACATGACCATGCTTTGTTCCAGTTTTGTCAAAACTCTGCACTTTCAGTTTTTGCTTTGCTTAACAACCACATCATTCGCTTAACAGTGAATTCACTTATCAACTACTGTGATTTCCTCAACAACTACTGCAAAAAAAACCATAAAATCAGACAGCCATGCGCAATTCCAGGAGGAAAGATGACAAATGCACCTCTAAGCCTACACAAAAAATCACGTGGGCTGCTGCATTTGAACCAACTGAAGTTTTTGAATACTTTGAAAGGGCAGCCCCTTGAGGGTGTTTGCAATAATATTGTTAAGCAGTGATCATTTTCTCATTAGTAATCTAAATGTTGAGTAAATTTGTTCATAGAAGTCTTCTGTAAGAATTACAAATGTATATTCTCTTTGAACCGAATCATCTCAATACAAAGGATTTATTCCGCACATCTGCCCCACAGGCCGTATTTCAGACATTTTCGTATCTCTTTCAGTTTATTAGGAAAAATACAGACGCTGGGAGAGTTTTTCTCTTATCAACAGCCTATATTTCCATCCTAGAAAATTTGGTCAGGTTCTTTAACTTTTAAGAGAGCTGTTAATATTGCTGTTCCACTTCTAACTATTTTTCTTCCTTTTAATTTTGATGTTTGTTATCTTCTAAACTTTGTCAATTGTTTTAAAGTTTTAAATTATAACTCACCTAGCCATCCTTCCAGGATCAAAAAACATATCCAGAAATAACATAAAATTATATAATGAGGACATACTGTATATTCACATAATTGCTTTGTCACTTTGTCAAAGAATGAAATAAGGTTGGTTTGGTATGATCTGTTTTTAACAAACCCATGCTGGCTACTAGTTATAAATTATTTGTTTCTACATTTTCACAGATCTGGTCCATCCGTCCCCCCAGTATCATCCCAGATATTGATGTTAGGCTGATTGGTCTGTAGTTTTCTGGGTTTGTTTCTTCCCCCTTTTTTGAAGATGGGAACCACATCAGCTCCTTTCCAATCCTCTGGTAGTTCCCTAGTGCTCCAAGATTTTTTTAAAGATGTGATACAATAGATCTGAGATAACATCTGCCAGCTCCTTCAGAACTCTGGGATGTAATCCGTTAGGTCAGGTGATATATATTCATTGAGGTCTGACAAGTGTTCTCTTACCATTTTCTTATTTTAATTTTTATTTCCACTCTTGTCTTTTACAGGTATGTTTCTGGTAGGTTTTCTGCTCAATGATTTATTATTTTTGTAAGTACAATACATTTTTAAAATAAAGTCTAAGGACAGGATGTAAGTTAATTTAGCAATAGCCCATTTCAAATACTATATGCAGGCATCGGTAACATTAATTTCACAACATTCCAACAAAATCAATTACATTCAGTTTGCAAGTAATTTCTAATGCTCTAACAATATTGGAATTCCAACAATCAATACTTAATTCCTCTATCAGAATTAATTGAATAACACAAGCACTCACTCACAGAATGAAGGTACTCCAAAAACATGGTACAAAACATAGATATGACGATTCAAAGGGTTCACAATCAAATAGGCAAAATTTTGTTCATGGCTGTTGGATGTGGGATAACAAAGGCCATCAGCATCCTAAAGGACGAAATATTTATTGTTAATATAACGCAGCGAATATATTAAGATGGCAAAATAATAACTTTCTAATTCTAATTCTGAAATAATCACTTAAATTTCACGATGAAATGGGGGACAAAAATACGTACCCAGTTGTATTAGGAAAATGAAAATTCATGTTTTCAATATGAAAATTGAAAGTTCGATAAAGAAAACCTAATGGTGTGACCTTCCCTTAACACTTTCCGAGTGTTTTACCAGTATGTTTAAAATACTTGGCAAAGTATTTTTAAACAAAAAATCCTCTAAAAATGTAAATCAATAGTAAAGCAACATTCCTTTTCATTACATTTATTCTTTGCTTTAAGTTCAGAGGAACTGCAAACCCATTTCTGTGAAGTTAATCTAAGACAAGTGCCAGTTTGGTAGAATTGTTAAGGCATCAGGTTAGAATCATGATTTCTGGTCCCACCCTAGGTAAAAAATACCCGCTGAGTTACTTAGGCTAGTCAATTTCTTTCAGACTTCAAAAAGAGGCAATGGCAAACCATTTCTGAAATCTTGTTAAGAAAAATGCAGGGACTTGTCCATGGAGTTGCCACAGCCAACTCACTACTGCTAACTCGCCATTCCCTGCCACGATCATCTTGCCACAGGACAACCAGCTGCGGGACGAGAGTTATACTAATATCGAAGAAATGGTGGAATAGAATCATTAAAGGAAGGATGCAAAAGGAGAGACAGGATTAAATGTGAATGGCAAACATTAAAATAATTTTAATTTAGTTTAAATAATTAAATAGAATTGTTAATTGTCCTGCAGTGAGTTGGCCATGATGAATTGGCCATGAGGAGTTGGCTGTTGGTGAGTTGACCCTGATGAATTGGCTGCAGCACGTTGGCTGTGGCAAGTTGCTCCATTCCCTGCCAGAAGTTATGTAGGAAACATAAACCAGACTTTATAGTAGTACAGAAGGACCAGAAGACATAGATGATGATAGACGTAGCAGTTCCAAGTAAAGCAACATCAGGAAGAAGGAGAAGGAGAAGCTGGAAAAGTATCTGGGCCTGAAGGAGACAATAGAGAAGATGTGGAAAGTAAAGGCCAAAAGTTGTGATAGGAGCACTTGGGACTATGATTCCTAAGCTGGGAGAATGACTCCAATGGATTCCTGGAACAGTACCCCAAGCTCAACTACATTCAATTCTACTATCTATCAGACACAACATTTTCCATGAGTTAGAACTCTTATCTACCTAAAAGTGTATTATGGTCAATTAAAGATCCCAAAACTTGTTTAAAAACTCAGTCAAAATTATCGGATCAACCACAAATATAAAAAGAAAAAAATATAAATGTAAAAGGTTTGGCTCCTCTTTAGAAGAATTAAAGGTGAAGGTAAAGGTTCCTCTCATACATATGTGCTAGTCCTTCCTGACTCTAGGGCAGAGATGCCGAACCTGTTTTGGCTTGCATGCCATAAGCGGGGGGAACACAGGGGGGTCGTGTGCAGGCAGGCCACAATGCACAACAGCCCCCCCCCCAGTGTACATGCGTGCATTACAGGTGTGACCCCCTCCATTTTTTGCATGTTTTTTTTCACCCTCCCCAGGCTCCAGAGGCTTTATAGGAGCCTGGGGAGGAAGAAAACATCCTCCCCACCCCACTGGAAGCCCTTTGGAGGCTTCAGGAGCTTCCCTGAAACCTCCAGAGCGCAAAACAACTGGCCCTACGGGCAAACCGGAAGTTCAGCAATGGAGTTCCAGTTTGCTCGTAGGGCCAGTTAAAGCCCTCCGGAGCTTCCAGGGACTTTCAGGAGGATTCCCTGAAGGCTCCGGAGGACTAAAAACAACCCAATGAGCAAACTGGAGTCTGGTTTGCTCGTAGGGCTATTTTTCATCCTCCGGAGCCCTCAAGGAAGCCTCCTGAAGGGCCCTGAAGGCTACAGAGGGCTTAAACTGGCCCTATGAGCAAACTGGAAGTCCGTTCCCAAACCTCTGCTTTGTCCGTAGGGCAGGTTTTTGCGCTCCGGAGGCTTCAGGGAAGCTGTTTTCCCCCTCCCCAGGCTCCTATAAAGCCTCGAGTCCCTGGTGCCAAAAAGGTTGAGAGCCAGAACTGTAAGTACTTACATCACTATATAGTCTACAATCAAACATCAGTGTAGAAAAAGTTTTGTTACCTTTTCTATTACAAACTGTTTTATGATCCTTTTATGTCATAAAATATTTAATAAAGTTTGCCAAATTTCAATTCAATAGGAGTCATGGGTTCAAGATTTTGGACACATTCTGTAAGTTAGCCCATTTGAGGCACCTTGGTCCAAAAGCTGTTGTCCCTATGGTGCCCAGTTAAAGATTATGGGAATGAAAGTTTTAATAGTATATAGATGAATGAATTGGTACTCTCCTGAAAATGGGAGTTATGGTTTTGTTGCTATTACTAAACTATTAAGACACTACATTACCTCTTTCGCTAGTTCTTAAGTACATTTATTTTAATGCCAGAAAGTGGGAGTTCATTTTTTATGTGGAAGACGCTTTGCAAATTTTTTAGCTAATACTAATACTCATAGTATTAAACATGTTTAGTGCAGTGGTGGGATTCAAAATGTTTTACTACCGGTTCTGTGGGTGTGGCATGGTTTGGTGGGCATTGCTTGGAAGGTGTGGCAGGGGAAGGATACTGTAAAATCCACATTCCCTCCCCACTCCAGAGGAAGGTTACTGCAAAATCCCCATTTCCTCCCAATCAGCAGGGACTTGGGAGGCAGAGAATAGATAGTGGGGGGAGGGCAGTCAGAAGTGGTATTCACCGGTTCTCCAAACTACTCAAAATGTCTGCTACTGGTTCTTCAGAATTGATCAGAACCTGCTGAATACCACCTATGGTTTAGTGCCTTTCTTTTTGAGGGGGGTGGGGGTTAGCAAAGTTGTTGATTTAGTGCTTTCAAAGTGAAAACTGAGCATCACTTTTGTATGTGAACGAGATGGGCAGTTTTAAAATGTGACAAACGTTTACTACTTTATAAGCCCCACTAATTTCAATTCAAGAGACAACTTGGGGCAGTGGTTAAGGCAGCAGGCAGTGGGACCATTAGTTCTAATAGTCCCACCTTAGTCATGAAGCCAGTTGGGTGACCTTGGGTCGGTCTTTTTCTTTCAGTTCTAGGAATAAGGAGGCAGGGACGTTTCTGAAAAGCCTTGCCATGAAAACTGCAGAGACTTATTAAGGCAATTGCCAGGTGTCAAAAAGTAACTCAAAGGCACACAAAACAAAAGCAAACTTCAGTTAGACTTATTTTCTAATTCTGAAATTGGCAACATTGCATGCATGTGCATCACATTGCATAGACCTATGCATGCAGGTAAAACAGATCTCCAGAGGCTTATTTTTGTCTGGTGGAGGGAAGAAGAGGATATGGCAGAGAATGTGGTCCCCCCTCCCACCTCCACCCCTGGATCTGGGATTATGTTTGTGTTGGATGAGAGAATTTTCTCTGTGTGGTCCCTGTGCAGGGATTGAGTTGCAAATTAAATAGGAAAATAACTTGGCCTGAAAGATTTAAAACTGCATATCACAATAAGTGTTTCTTACAAAGGCATCAAAACCCCATTAAGAAAACATCAACTCGCTCTTTTCGAAAAGCAAACTCTGTAATCTGGATGATCTCTCTCCTTTTCCTCTGAAATATGATACAGTCAGTTCACAAATTTAACTATTAACTTATATTTTAAAGGCTGCGCTGTGAGCTTCATAAATGAAGAATAAAATATTCCTAGCAGACTCCTTCAGACACACAGATACAGTGCTTGTTATAAATATCCATCAATTCATCCATCTATCCATCTGTAGTTCTATGCTAAGTTACAACTAATTTCATTTACAAATTTCTCACGACTGCGTGAAATGTGTTACCGATAAACTTTGGTCCCTAAATCTGTAAACAAGTATGCTGGCATCAATTGTATTGTCCTGACTGCTGAGTCTTAAGTTTGCCTTCATAATGCTACTGTCCTTAATGCATGGGAAAGGTTGGTTGGGAAATTCCCAATTCACAATTTCCCCACTCATCAAGATCATGTTCATATAGGAAAAGTAATCAACAAGTCACAATTTGTAATTATGAAGTGGAACTGAAGAAGGTGGTCTATTTTGACAGAGGGACACACCGCTTGGTTTAGCCATCTGTCAAAACATGATCCCAACACGACTGATCTGTGGAATAGGTGGTGGCTGCTTGATAAAAAGAAGATGCTCTCCTGCTTCACTGGGCAATTGTCATTTTCTGCTTAAATCAGTTCTCCCCCACTGATCAGATTGCAGGGAATAGAAAGGTGTTACATTGCTTAAGCGCTGTTTATGAGCATCCCAAACTCCACTAAGTGAATGTTAATTGCCACTGTTAATATTGTACTGCAAACTAGGGCGTACAAAACCTTTGCTAGACCAATTCTCAAATACACCTTGTCTGTTTGGAATCCGCACTGTATATCAGACATTAACACAATTGAGCGAGTTCAGAGGTATTTCACGAGAAGAGTACTCCACTCCTCTGCTCGCAACAGAATACCTTATGCCACCAGGCTTGAAATTTTGGGCTTGGACAACCTAGAACTACGCTGCCTATGGTCTGACCTAAGTGTAGCACCCAAAATTATCTGCTACAATGTCCTACTTGTCAATGACTACTTCAGCTTTAACCGCAATAATACACGAGCATAGAATAGATACAAACTCAAGGTAAACTGCTCCAAACTCGATTGCAGATAATACGACTTCAGCAACAGAGTGGTCAATGCCTGGAATGCACTACCTGACTCTGTTGTTACATCCCCAAACCCCCGAAACTTTAACCTTAAATTGTCTACTGTTCACCTCACTCCATTCCTAAGAGGTCCATAAAGAAGGCATACAATAGTGCATCAGCATGCCTAACATCCCTGTCCTACTCTCCCCATTTATTTGTACCCATTTCCTGTGTTCTTATTCATGTTTATTCTTATTCCTGTTATCTTGTACATGAGCGACAAACTAAGTAATAAATAAATAAATAAATAAATAAATAAATGTTGGCTTAGAACTGGTCTATTATGGGATACCTTCCTTTCTTTTAGAATAGACGGCAAGCAGCTTGAATCTTAAGAGAAATTATCATCATTAAAGACCTCAAAGAGTCATGTGTGAATACGTTTTGAATTCATAAACTTCATATTTTTCTATGTTTCAGTTTCATATCCTGCCTATCAAGTGAATTTTTCTAAACTAAGCATTCTTTCTTATTTCTTTGTAAATACATCCATCTCTACAGTTCAAAAACAGAAAAAAATCACAATGATGATGGGAATGCAATCATGTCAGGATACGTGCTCAGATGGCTTAACTTTTGCAATGACCATTCTCCATCAGTTGAAGTATCTTTCATCACTCAAATGGAGTTTTTAAGTTGGCTGAAAGGCACAGGGTAGCTGTGAGATGAAACGGGAAAGAACTTTCCCGCAACAACATATAATCACCCCCCAATCTCAGGTACATTGTTAATGAAGCATCCTGTATTATATTCATTGTAAACACTGAGAAGAGAGAAAATAGTACTTAACAGCTTGAGACAATTTTAAACTGTCTACACAGCAGACTGGGAATGAGCCAAAAGCAGTATCAAAAAACATGTCATTTAAGAATGATTAGTAAGACACGTTTGTGCTGCAGTTATTGCAACATGAGGATGAACCCTGACTCAACACAAATCAGAATATTTGCCTCACACAAAAACGTTCTGCATAAATTACAGAAATTTTCCAAATGAAACTTGACAGAATTTGTAACCCGGTATCACAGTTAACTCTCTAATTGGTAAAATGGGAATAGTTTTCATTTCATATATTAAAATAGCTTAAGAACTGCAAGATGTTTCAATATTTAAATCATAAGCAGAGCATAATTCTCATATCTGTTCCATATCAATCCAGAAATCTACTTTGTATCATTAACTAAAGAAAAATATAAAAGTATATCATCATAATGTCTTGGTAAGGCTACACTTGGAATACTGCATTCAGTTTTGGCCGCCATGATGTAAAAAAGATGTTGAGACTCTAGAAAGAGTGCAGAGAAGAGCAACAAAGATGATTAGGGGACTGGAGGCTAAAACATGTCAAGAACAGTTGCAAGAAATGGATATGGCTAGTTTAATGAAAAGAAGGACTAGGGGAGACATGATAACAGTGTTCCAATATCTTAGGGGCTGCCACAAAGAAAAGGGGGTCAGCCTATTTTCCAAAGCACCTGAGGGTAGGACAAGAAGCAATGGGTAGAAACTAATCAAGGAGAGAAGCAACTTAGAACTGAGGAGAAATTTCCTGACAGTTAGAACAATTAATCAGTGGAACAACTTGGCTCCAGAAGCTGTGAATGCTCCAACACTGGAAGTTTTTAAAAAGATGTTGGATAGTCATTTGTCTGAAGTGGTGTAGGGTTTCCTGCCTAATCAGGGGGTTGGACTAGAAGACCTCCAAGGTCCCTCCCAACTCTGTTATTGTATTCTATGTAATATCCAAAAATTAAATGCATAATACAATTTATTTTTAAGTGATACCATTTTCATCATTCTATGTTAAAATTGAACAGCCCTCTCTCAACAGAGGGGAGGGATATGACACTACCTATCTCCTGTTTACAACACAGTCCTTTCAGCCATCCCAAGAAGTTCCACACCCATTTGCCCTCTGATTCAGGTGACTTTGGGGATACAGGTAAACTTCAAAGTTGTCTCAATGACTCTCAGAAAGATAACAACCAGACAGCTGCAAAGAATATAACTCCTTCCATTCTCACCAGTCAATTAGAACTGAAGAAGCTTTCAGTTTTCTTTTAGAAAAGCATCTTTGGGACAACTATGACTGGAAGATTGAGAACCTCCATAGATGTGAATAAATGTCTGTGGCTGTGTTTGGGTGTTGATATATATTATACACCAATCTGCTAAATGTGTTACCAAAGATTGATTCAGTTTAAAAATAAACAATGATGCTTGTTTGGATTACTCTTGTATGTAATCTTATTTCAAATTATATTGAAAAATGTTCTATATTTCATACTACTCTAACAAGATACTTACATATGCACAGACTTTAAAGACAGTAGATACTATGTTAATATCCTTGGTTTCAGGATCCTTTTGTACACTGAAATTCATAAAAAATACAAAACAGCTTTTAATAAAGTCAGCTAGGCTACTTAAAACTTACATTTTACACTTTGACATATTTATCCAAGGTCCAAAAAAATAAAACGAACTCTTAAGTTAAACCGATTCCTTACAAGATGATCAAATTAGATTTTCAGGAACAACAGCAGCAAACCTTTACCTTTACCTTTAATGGCAAGTGGAATCATTAAATACATTAGACAGAGGAAAGGGAAAAAGTCTCAAATGGTTAAGTAGGATACAATTAAAACTTATTTTACCTTTCACCAACCATGACAGAATATCTGCTATAGCCTTTCCTGCAGGATAGCATGTATTCATGTAAGGTTCCCCCTAATATATGTTGTGCATGATACTACTCATAAGCTTTATTTAGAAATAAATAGGAGGGAGACGGAGAACCCCTTACAGGGTAAGGCTGAGGAGTATGTACAGTTCTTGGCGGACAAAGTTGCTCGGTTTCGATCGGACCTGGACTCCACTCCTGCAGATCCAGCCGAGACACAAGGGAATGATCTGGCAGACCATCTCTGGGTTGAGTTTCAGGATGTTGCCTCCGGGGATGTGGACAAGGCTATGCGAGCTGTGAGCGCCTCCACCTGTATACTGGACCCGTGTCCCTCCTGGCTGGTTGCCAACAGCAGTGAGGTGACACGAGGCTGGATCCAGGCGGTTGTTACCACCTCTCTTCGGGAGGGGCATCTCCCCACCGCGCTGAAGGCGGCGGTGGTGAGACCCCTCCTGAAGAAACCGTCCTTGGATCCAGCAATTCTTAACAACTATCGTCCAGTCTCCAACCTCCCCTTTGTGGGGAAGGTTGTTGAGAAGGTGGTGGCCTTCCAGCTTCAGCGTACCTTGGAGGAAGCTAACTATCTTGACCCCTTCCAGTCTGGCTTCAGGCCCGGTTACAGCACAGAAACCGCTTTGGTCGCATTGACCGATGATCTCTGGAGAGCCAGAGATGGAGGCCATGCGTCCATCCTGGTTCTCCTTGACCTCTCAGCGGCTTTCGATACCATCAACCATGGTATCCTTCTGCGACGACTGCGGGAGGTGGGGGTGGGCGGCACTGTTTTGCAGTGGTTCTCCTCCTACCTCTCGGAAAGGTCGCAGTCGGTGTTGGTGGGGGGGCAGAGATCGTCCCCGAGGCCCCTTACTTGTGGGGTGCCGCAGGGTTCGGTCTTATCCCCCCTACTATTTAACATATACATGAAACCGCTGGGCGAGATCATTTGGAGGCACGGGATAAAATACCATCAGTATGCGGACGATACACAGTTGTATCTGTCCGCCCCGTGCCAACTCAATGAAGCGGTGGAAGTGATGAACCGGGGCCTTGAGGCTGTCAAAGACTGGATGAGAGCTAACAAACTGGTGCTCAACCCGGAAAAGACCGAGTGGCTGTTGTGTTTTCCTCCCAATAATTTGGCTAATGTTCCATCAATCAGGCTGGGGGGACAAAATTTATACCCCTCAGACAGGGTCCGCAACTTGGGAGTCCTCCTGGACCCACAGCTGAGTTTTGACCATCATTTGTCAGCTGTGACCAGGGGGGCATTTGCTCAGGTTCGCCTGATGCGCCAGTTGCGGCCCTACCTGAACCGGGAGGCCCTCACAACAGTCACTCGAGCCCTTGTGATCTCCAGGCTGGAATACTGCAACGTGCTCTACATGGGGCTGCCCTTGAAGAGCATCCGGCGACTTCAGCTAGTCCAGAATGCGGCCGCGCGAGTGATCGTGGGCGCACCACGGTTCGCCCACATAACACCGATCCTCCGTGAGCTGCGCTGGCTACCTGTTGATCTCCGGGTGCACTTCAAGGTCCACTCACAAAGCGCTCCATGGTAGTGGATCTGGCTTTTTGAGAGACCGCCTTCTGCCAATTACCTCCCTGCATCCCATCAGATCGCACAGGGTAGGCCTCCTCCGAATTCCATCCGCCAGTCAGTGCCGACTGGCGACTACGCGGAGGAGAGCCTTCTCAGTTGCAGCTCCGACGCTATGGAACAATCTCCCCGTGGAGATCCGCACCCTCACCACCGCCCAGGCCTTCCGCACGGCCCTTAAGATCTGGCTATCCCGTCAGGCCTGGGGATAAAAAATCTTAGTTCGTCCCCTCCCGAATGATGAATGAATGTTGTGCTCTATTTTTAATATTATGTATTGTCTTATGTTTTTTTTGTCTTTGTACCCCCTTCCTCGTGTTTTGTAAGCCGCCCTGAGTCCCCTCAGGGAAAAGGACGGCCTATAAATTATAATAAACATTCTAAACATTCTAAATGCCAGTTTGTTCAAAATTCAACAACTAAGTGAACTAGGATGGGAGTGTAGCTAGCATCTTATTGTTGTTCAGTCACTAAGTTGTGTCTGACTCTTCATGACCCTATAGCATGCCCCCCCCCCAAACTTAACTATCTGCTTGAGTCTGCCTAAATTCATCCCTTAGTGTGTTCATGACACTATCTAATCAAATCATCTTCTGCCATCTCCTTCTCCTTTTGCCTTCCCAACATCAGGGTTTTTTTTCCCCAATGAGTCCTCTCTTCCCATTTGGTGACCAAAGTATTTGAGCTTCAGTCAACAACAGGACCTTTTTCAATGAGCTCCGTCTTCTCATTTGGTGGCCAAAATATTTGAGCTTCAGCTTCAGTATCTTTCCTTCCAGTGGTGGGATTCAAATTTTTTTGCAACTGGTTCTGTGGGCATGGCTTGGTGGGCATGGCATGGCTTGGTGGGCGTGGCAGGGGAAGGATACTGTAAAATCTCCATTCCCTCCCCACTCCAGGGGAAGGTTACTGCAAAATCCCCATTTCCTCCCAATCAGCTGGGACTCAGGAGGCAGAGAATAAATGGGGGCGGGGCCACTCAGAGGTTTGGCCACCAAACCTGCCACTGTCACCAAAACATTTGAGTACTTTTTCCACCGGCAATGAGATTAGGGCATTTTATATTGTTGTATCTTGACCTTGAATTTCTAAGGACACTTGCCTGGCGCAAATTCTGTAGGAAAACAATAGGAAAGCATTTTCTTTTGATAGACACTTTAAATGCTGAATTCTATATAGTACCAATTTACTTTTTTATCTTTTTTTGATACAATTGTTACATTATTGTTTTATTTTAAATGTTGAGTTTTTACCTGAAGATCTGGGGGAACCGTTGAAAAATAAATGGGGAAATTGGTTACATATAAGGAACAAACCTCACTAGATCCTTATATAAAGATTTTGTGGTTTCTAAGTATGGACCGAGATCATCTTCATATTGACAGAAAGCTCCTCCAAGGCAAAGGTGTTTAAAGATGCAAAAAAGAAACTCTTCACGGTCTAAATGATTAAATAAATCATAGTGGTCTGAATCATCCAGAAGAAGTACCTTGGGTGAAACAAAAAATGAAAGGCATAGTCAGGTGGGAAATATTTTAATTACCTCAGATATACAAATATAAATTCACCTGGATTCCCACAATGTTTTCTATATACCCTGTTTCCCTGAAAATAAGACCTCCCCAGATAATAAGCCCAATTGGGCTTTTGAACGCATGCGCTAAAATAAGCCCTTCCCCGAAAATATTGCAACACAGCAGCAGCTGTGAGGTGACCACACTTGCCGCCTCCTGCACTTCAAAAATAATAAGACCTCCCTGAAAATAAGGCCAAGTACTTATTTCGGGGGTCAAAACAAAATAAGATCCTGTCTTATTTTTGGGGGCAAACAGAATAGTGGAGTTGTACATTAAGGAACTGGTAAATATCTTCCCGTCAACAGTGACCATGGAAAAATCAGAAATGAATTTTAGGAAAACTGGACCATATTCTGAATGAATATAATCTGAGGATAAACTATTCCTTTGTTGACCTGAATGATGAGTAGATATGGGAGACAACATAAAACAGATTGGGGCTTTTGAAGAACTAGAAAATGAGAATGGGGATGGATGAATAGCTGCTTAGAAAAAGATGTATTTCAACTATGTGGTTTACGTTAAAATGTTTCATACTATACATGGCAAATGAATGAAATAATACACACACACACACACACACACACACACACACACACACCCCAGGCACACACACAAACATGATATTTTTTTGTTTCTATAATAAAATCTTCAATAATCAATGAAAGATATTAGGGTAATAGAAGGCCCTGAATATGAAACAAATTCTTGGTATGATCAACAGTATCATCTTAGGGGGAAATGGACTTAGAAGAAAGGAAATAAGTTAAAGTGAAAATAGAATTAGAGTAGAATGGAAATAATAAATCCAGCATTCAGTATAAGGACATGGATGGATGTGTTGGAATAAGATGAGAAAATTCAGAAAAAGTGATTGGGCCATTAAAGACTGAAAAAGAATGATAGCAGATGAAATGCAAAGTAGACATGGGAAAAGAATATATTAAGGTGCTTGATGCAAAGAACATTATAGGGTGTCATGGAAATGTGCTAATGGGAAGTATATAAAATGCCTGAGAGAATAATAAACTGGGGGGAAAACTGTAGATGGAGGAAAACATACATATGAAAGTAGCTGCTACAAAAATGAGGATGAAAGAAATATATAGTGTATATGAAAAAGATATTTACAAAGCATCTGGCCAAAGAGAACAAGAAACAGATTAAAAGAAATAGAAATGACTCTTGATAGATGTTCAATCTTTCAAAGAGGCATGCAATTATGGCATTCTGTAAACTGCTTAGAGAAAGCACTATGAAGACTAGACTAGACTAGACTAGACTAGACTAGACTAGACTAGACTAGGACTAGACTACACTAGACTAGGAGTGGAGTGGAGTGGAGTACAGTAGAGTAGAGTAGAGTTGAGTTGAGTGTAGAGTAGAGTAGAGTAGAGTGAATAGAATAGAATAGGATAGTTCTTTATTGGCCAAGTGTGATTTGACACACAAGGAATTTGACTCTGGTGCATTAGTTCTTAGTATGTATACAATCAACAAAGTGATATCATAAATTATAAGATACAAACATAAGATATAATCAACAAAGTGGTAGTCGTAAGTTACCAGTAGGAGCAAGGTAATAGGAAAGATGAGAAAGGTAATAGTAATACAGTCCTGCTACATGGGTAAGTATCCTTAGAGATAAGACAGTGCTGTAGGAATTTGATGTTTAGCAGAGTGATGGCATGGAGTGGGGGACTCATCTTTATGTGTAGTTGTTTGGGCATGCAGTGCCCTATAGTGGTGTCCTGAGGGGAAAACTTGAAATAATTTATGTTCAGGATGTGATGGGTCTGTAGATATCTTATCAGCCCTTTTTCTGGCTTGTGCAATATACAGGCCCTCAATGGAAGGCAGACTGGTTGCATTTTTTTTCTGCAATCCAAACTATTCACTGAAATCTGTACCTGTCCAGTTCGGTTGCTGTGACAAACAGTTATGGAAGTATAAGTGACAGATTCAATAATTCCTCTGTAGAACTGTATCAGCAGCTCCTATATAAATTTAAGTGTAACTGACATTGTTATTTCAATTATCCTCACATCTAAGAGCCAGAAGATCAACATGCTCTTTTTCCTCTCTTGCCGAGAAGTAAATAAATAAATAAAAACTAATAGGGAAAGAAGTCATTAAGTATTTCTTGTAATTTTGATTGAAAAATTATGAGAGATATTGATGCCCAAAATCAGAGAAGTGCAGTGTGGCTTTATGACAGGAAACTGTGCAGACCAAACTTCTGTTCAACAGGTCATTGTGAAAAGGCATGAATATGAGAAAATGTACTACAGGTTGTTGATTCAGACAAACTATGTGGTAAACTGAATAATTGAATTATTGAGCACTTACATGATGGATGGAAGGTTGGTTGTCTGCATGATGCAAGCACATCATTTGTAAGAATAAATCAAATGCTTAACTAATGGTTCAGTACTAGGAGGGGATATGGCAAGGCAATAGACAAAGAACGGGCATGGTGGAAGTACAGGCAATTTATAAGAATCCAGAGAAAAATACAGAGCTGGATACTGAATGTTGTTGATATAAACTAGATTTACCTACTTTTTCCTCCCCCTCCCCTCATCAGTCTTTAATTTCTCTGACCTATTTCTTACCATCTTTTTGTGCTTGCATAATATTGCTTACTCTGAAAGGGAATGACATGATAGATATGTACATATGTTTGAAAAACAACCTACTTGTTAAGATGGAAACGAGTCATACTTCTTATCTGCTAAGCAATTCTGAACTATACCTTTGTTCTGACCGAGGCTTCCCAAGAGCATGAAGCAATCTCCTTGTTTCGACAAAAAACCCTTTTATCAATTTACTGTAAATTCTGCTCATTCATATCCAGCAAAGTCTTTCAAGGGAGGATTTACAGTCACAGATCTTATCTGGCTTGGAAGAGCTGACAGGGCGATATCTGCAAAACTTGGCAAGGAGTCTTGGAGAGTCACGAACCAATTAAGCGAACTAATTGACTCCTGCAAACTCTACTCCCCTTTTGGTTCTCTTTTATTTCCTCTGGGAGGGCCACTCATTGTCCTCTGTGGCCTTACTCCCAAGTCAACCCCTGTTCTTTAGCTGTTCCCGTCATCTGGCAACTCTGCGCATACGCAAACTGGGAACAGGCTCCAGCTGTTCGTCTGCCTCACTGATGTCTGACTCTGAAGGCAGCTGATAACTGGCATATGGCTCTGGCCCCCTCTCTGCCTCTGACACAGAGCTCTCATCAGAGCCTTCCCCAGACTCCAGGACTGATCCATGTTCCTCTCCAACTTCCTCACTGTCCGAATCTGCTGCCAGCTCCACTGGTCACTGGCAGGCCACAACCTTTCCTAGAAATATGACCATTGACACTTGGATTGGACGTATTGAAACAGCTATATTCCCTTGGTTCTTATAATTGTACATGTATAAACATAGGAGACCCACAATCCACCCTTGAATCAGAGGAGGTTGCCTGCATCATGGTGGAAGAAAAATTTACAAAAGGACCTATTGTTCCATTCTGCAAAGCTGGGTTATCAAAGAACTGGAGCAATTAAATATCAACGAGGGCAGCAAGAAGTCCAGGAAAAACTCACTGAAGAGAGCAGAAATATTGATTTTGTACAAGTATTTTAAAAAAATCATTCTGTCTGAGTTTCTGGCTCCCTCCCCTGCTGAAACAACAGTTGCTGAAACATTTCTTAATGGAACAAATATAAAAACATGATGCTTCAATCATCAGTTCAATGCAGCCCTTACAATATGTCATAATATGATTGCCAAGTACAGTTGTATGAAGCAAAATACTCACATCATTGTCAAATAGCAAAGGGTTTTGGGATTTTATTTTAATACGTACTAGATGTATGTGTGCAAGGCCCTTGTAACATAGCTGATCAGTCTAAGAATAAGAGCATTCTGTGATCAAAAATGTTAAGAGGTAGCAAATAATCACCTTCAGCTTCTGGGCATAAGCTTCCCAAGGAAGCTAAACTGCAGGACTAGGATAAATGCAGCTTGGTGTGATCCAGCACAGAATTCCTTTCATTGTCACATATCCAAAAAACTTCACAGGGTAGGATGAAAAACAATTGTGTCATTGTTTCCCTTTCTGCTTGCTCATATTAATTATACTGTTTATATCTTCGATAGAAAAGAAAAAGTCCACACTTCATTTCTGGAAAGAGCAACTTTGGCTCCATGTACTACTGGAGTAGAATTGGTTTTAATGTAACTTTCTGCTACAACCTAAAACATGATTAATATCCCAGTAAGCAGACAAAAGAAAAATATAGGAGAGCCCAAAATTTCTGTTGTTAAGTGAGATGTGTTAATTGAGTTTTGCCCCATTTCACGACCTTTCTTGTCACCGTTGTCTAATGAATCAGCTGAAAAGCGCGCCCGTCGGTGATGTGCCCCAGAAGGGAAGCTGCCAAGTAGGCATATGCCTGCTGGGAAATGAAGTTCTTGTTTCCAGCGCGTGCCTGCGCACCGGCAACTGTCTTCCTGTTACTGGCGTGCATGCATGCACGATGATCAGCTGCCTGGCATGCATGCACCCAATGGAAACCGAAAGACCAGCTCTTCCGGTTTCTGGGACTGCCGCATGCACAAAAAACAGCTGATCATCGCACGCGCATGCACGCCAGAAACCCGGAAGAGGAATGGGCGATGCCGCGTGTGCCAGCCAACATGGCACATGTGCCACAGGTTAGCCATTACAGTTCTATTCTATACAGGTACACATGCACAAAAGATTAATATCCTCTCTTAGCCTTGATTCTTGGAGATCAGTTAAAATAGTCCCCTTCCTGCCAAAGTCTCTGCTTGCATGAAGATAATGGAGTGAGAAAGTTTACAATTGCAACAGCCTGGCTATTCCATTTAGAAAACTTTCCAATTAAGAGCCTTGGAGGAAAATGACTTTTTGGCCCATATTCTTTTGAGCTATGCCTTGGCCCTAGCACAGGTACATGACAGCTGAATGTGGTTTGCAAAATAAATACCTAAAATCTAAAGAATTGTTCTGCAATATTTCAGGGGACTTAATTACTAACAACCTTCCACCGAAACAAAAAGAGCTACTTATATAATCATACTAAAAGTAAACTCAGTGCTATTTGTAAAACCTCCTACTGATGAACTGCAGTTGAACCAATTTTTGATTTATTTCCTTTTCCCCCTAAAGTTGATAATTCCTACTTCTACTCTAAGAAAACAACTCTAAGAAAATATAGATGGATAATAAAAAAATTACTCACAAGGTTCAACATGTGCGCATTGGCAGGAGATTAAAAATACACTTACTAACCTTTCTCAACTCATCTGCAATAAGAATTTCATCATGGTATTCATCAAAACACTTTACAATAGTCCCATTTTCTCGAACAAGCCCTTTGCAGTATAATCGGTCAAAAATGACATCGAGACTTGTGTACACAAATATTTTTGGCGTCAACTTTTTTCACTTTAGTATCTGAAAGATAAGAAGCATCTGCATGGTAGCTTTCACTTGCAGATCTGCGAGATTATATTTCCATACATGAAAATAGCAATAATTAACTTTAACAGTATCATTATAAGCATCTTAAATGAGCAAAATATCATGGCTTTTATTCTGCCTTTATTATTTTTACAAATAAGGTATCCAATAATACTCATCCCTCCTATTTTCCCCATGATAGGTTGGGCTGAGACCAGGGATGGGATTCAGCCTGTTCGGACCGGTTCAGGTGACCAGGATGTTAATTTTACATCCAGTTTGCCGAACTAGTAGTTGCAAAAACTGGCTGGCCTCACCCACCCTGCCCCACCCTTCCCAGGAGTCTCCATGTGACCCGTTCATCATGCCAGGTAAGTGCACGGCCCACACGGAGGCTCTGGGAGGGCAAAAAATGGGCCTCCTGGAAGTTCCAGAAGCCAGGAAACGGGACTATTTTCGGCCTCCGGAGCTCAGGAGAGGCCATTTTCTTCCCCCCAGAGGCTTGAGAAAAGTCTCCAGAGCCTGAGGAGGGCTAACACACACACACACAACATGGTGCAGGAGGCCAAATAGGCCATGCCCACCCAGCAACCAGGCAGAGAACCAGTTGCTAACATTTTTCAATCCTAGCCCTGGAGAGAGTGATTGGGCCACGGTCACCCAGCTGGCTTTCGAGGCTTAGGCAGAAAAAAAATCACAGTCTCCTGGTTTCTAGGCCAGCACCTTAACCACTACCCCAAACTAGCTTTTAATTCATGCCTTAGCCTAGCTCTTTTCGAGGAGAGGAGAGGAAGATACATGAAGGTTTAATCTGCTGATTCCTGCACATGACCATGTCATTAGAAGCTTAACGGAATATAAGAATACTTTTTCCCAAAATTGTTAGATTACTTCTGGAAACCTTTCAAACTAAAAAGTTACATTTACTTTTTTCAGCATAGCCTGGAATAAATATAAATATACAATATGTTTTAGGGAGCTACTACCCTGAAGAAAGAAATTAAGATATATTAAGGACTCTTCAACAGACCTTTAGCAGATGACTTATAGGTGAATGGTAAGAAGAACAGAACAGAAAATCCTCAATCAACTCTAATATCAAGAAATCTACAAACCAGGGCTGAGGACCTACCACTCACTTGTCACACACTAAGCTCCTTATGGATTTCTAGAATCTGCCTCAAAACGTTCTAATGTTTAAGGAATAACTACACTCACATTTGATTGGTATCAGTTTTTTTTAAAAGAAAACAGAATTAGTATCTTACAGTAAGTCAAAATCAACATCACAAATCATTAACCCAAAACGTTAAAGCATATAATAAAGCGTTCTGAAGGGAGAAAATATCCAGTATAGTCCCATGTCAATTTAAGAGTAACATTTTCATCTTTGTAATTATGTTATCAAGATAACATCAATTACAAATCTAGTGGTTGGCAAGGGAAAAATATAATTACACTGAAAGAAGCTTTAAAAGACAAGAAAAACCTATTTTAAGTATGGTCTACTTACTTAATGTAGTCCACTGTCCAGATGATGAAAGCAATTTCAAATTGCTGTTAACCTCTGGGTGATTTAAAAAAGCCTAGAAGTATAGAGGCAATGACAAGCCATTTTTATTAGATTCTGTTATAAAATAATATCTGAAAGACATTTTAAATTAGGTGACAGCTATCAGATGCTGTGTCTGGGATTTGGGATTGCCTTCCAAATTGGATTTTATTCATGTGAATAGACTTGCAATCACTCAATTGATGAAATCTATAAAGTGAAGATATATATCCATGTCTCTTTATAAATCAGAATCTGTCCATTTGCTTCAAAATCTTGTCAAGGCAAAAACATAATTTTTCTATGAATGAAAAATCTGTATTACAATTATGAAATAACCAAGTATATTAATATTTGATACAATACAGAGTACAGTAATAAAAATACAGACATTATTTAAAAGCAGCATATAACATTTATGTTCTTTTCTAAGCTCGAACTCACAACCCATTATTTTGAAGCTGCTTCCCACCCCAGATCAACATAACCCTACACATTATTCACTATTGATTATGTGCCTTCAAATCAGTATCCCATAAATAGATTTTCTCCAGGATGACCTCTTTCTAATAACCTTCAGGACTTCCAAATTTGCATTCGTTTCTGCTGTAATCAAGTCCATCTATCTTGTTGTTAGTGTCCTCTTGTTACCTTTTACCTTATATGGTCCTTCTATGAGTATTTTCCTATTAATTCCTTTGAGGATGTTAATCTATGCCAGCCTCGGGACATACATTTGTTGGCCATTGATGGCATGCAGCGAATTCTTCTCCCCACCTACAAAATACTCATAGTTTTGATGTTACAGCTAACTGTAAAAGCCATGCAGGTTTCTACAATAGCTGAAAACAGATCTATGAGGGTATGTCCCTTTCTTCAAAGGCAAATGTTTTGCCCTGCTATTACATAACAGTTTACAGAGGTATATCTAGTACATACTATAATTTTTAACTGCCTACAGGAGTATGGCAGTTGATTATATTCTTGCTTTAATTTTCATATTTATGACATTCTGCATTGAATGATTCTTGAATTGAAAAGTAATTAAGCTGAATTAAACTGCATTGAATTTAATATTGAAAAGTAATGAAGTAACTGCAAGAGATCCAGCTTCAAGTCACCCCTTCATGGTGTTCATTGGATTACTTTTGAGTCATTTTATAACTTAAAGGAATATTATTCTGAGGATAAAATGAGGGGATGCCCCGTTACGTGCCAGCTTACGTTTCCACTGAATATAAGTAAATGAATAATCCTTCAAATACTAAATAAAATCTGTGTATCTACCATTAGGAAATCATCCCGTTGATAGCCTTTGAGATTCTGATCAAAACTGAATGCCTGTGCTGTGATTCTGCCATCCATGGACCTGCAGAAAAATGCTAATGTTAATTTATAAATGATGTCTAATAAGGCATAAACCGATAGTTAACACTGTAGTTATTGAAAAGGAAGGAGTTTGAGTATGCTGCAAAAGCTGCCTAGGAAGAAGAAAAGTATTAGCATTGCAAACGAAATATTAATATAATTATTCCTGGGGTGCAATGGGCTTTGTATTATTTCTATAAATGATTGGAACAGGCTAAATTACAGCATTCCAATTTTGGAACTATTCGTATAGAACAGGTTTCTGAATTTAGTGCATGAAACAGCTACTTATATTGTCACATAACATACATTATATAGGAGCAAAAAGGTTATTCTCATAGTCCAAGTCTATTCAATTCTCACTCTATTCAATATAGACAGATATACATACATTGTATGTATGTACACACACACACTGTGTGTGTGTGTGTGTGTGTGTCTGTGTATACTTTAAATTTGGAATGTCTTATTCTGAAGTCTAACATAATTATTAGATATATATATATATTAGAGTATGAATTTTCTTTTAAAATAAAAAAATGTTATTTAAAAACGTAATTGCCTGCATTTGTAAAACAGATGGAATTGTGTACAAATATCAATGCAGTTCAAAAGTGAACAAAGAGAAGTTGAGCTAATGCAAACAAAAACAAGGACAAAGAATATCTAGTTAACCCAAAAGACGTAAACGATGTTTGTAAAATTAGAGATCGATCACCATAAATCCCCAATTTGAAAGACATGCAAGCTGAATAATATAATTCTTGATAAAAGATTTTGGGATGTTTTCAGAAAGAGAAAATGAGAACATCAAACTCTATTGATTTCAAATTATTTGATTCCTGCTCTATGTGAATTGTACTGTAATTATTATATTAATGCATATATCTCTATAGTTTTGGAAAAGCAGGCAGTAAGTACCAATCAGAATCTGCTATTCTGATTCCACATCCAAATTCTGACTAGCCATTTCCAAACCTGATGTTCTGACTGCAAGCCTAACTAGAATAGCAATAGCAATAGCAGTTAGACTTATATACTGCTTCATAGGGCTTTCAGCTCTCTCTAAGCGGTTTACAGAGTCAGCATATTGTCCCCAACAATCCGGGTCCTCATTTTACCCACCTCGGAAGGATGGAAGGCTGAGTCAACCTTGAGCCGGTGAGATTTGAACAGCCGAACTGCAGAACTGCAGTCAGCTGAAGTAGCCTGCAGTGCTGCATTTAACCACTGCGCCACCTCGGCTCTAACCCTTACCTTAACTTAAATCGTGCTTCTGTCAGCATGCTGTTGTTATAGCAATTTTCCAGAGACAGAGATGGACAGACAGACAGACAGAAGACAGACTCATCTCCTGATGCCCATGCCTTCAACTGATTTAAAATGATAATAATCATAATTATAATAATTATTATTATAAATTATCCAGATAATTTATTATCCAGGCATTATAGTACTTGGAGATCAGAAAATACAAAGATCTGCAAACAGAACAACCGTGACCTCCCCCCAAAGCAATAGTATCAATAGTAATATGTGCCTTGGTTGTAAACCCAAAACATTACTTGAACACTATCAACATTGACAAAATTACCATTAGTCAATTGTGAAAGGCAGTTTACTTAGAACAGCTTGCATCCTGCCGTGATACTTCCGACACCACCATCAGACAACAGTATCTGCCTATCCCAGGTTCTTAGGAAAGACCCGATAGATGGACAAAAATACAGAGTCCAGAGATATTTCATGAGAAGAGTCCTCCACTCCTCTGCTCACAACAGAATACCTTATGGTTCACCGACAAAAGGGCGCCCAACAAAAACGTGCCCAACGAAACCGCGGTGACAAAACCACGAGTTCTAAATTGCGCCGATGAATGAGCGCTGAAGCGCGCCGACAACAGCGCGCCAACAGAAGCGTGCTCTAAACCTAACCCTAACCCTAAACCTGACCCTAACCCTAACCCTTAACTTAACTTAAATTGCGCTTCTGTTGGCGCGCTGTTGTCGGCGCATTGATGACGTCACGGTTTTTGCACCGTGGTTTTGTCGGCGCACTTTTGTCGTGCGTGCATTTGTCGGGTCACGAATACCTTATACCCCCAGGCTTAAAATTTGGGGCTTAGATAACTTAAAACTACGCCGTCTTTGGTCTGACCTGAGCATAGTACACAAAATTATCTGCTACAGTGTCCTACCTGTCAATGACTACTTCAGCTTCAACCACAATACACAAGCACACAATAGATACACACTTAAAAGTAAACCGTTCCAAACTTGATTGCAGAAAATACAACTTCAGCAACAGAGTGGTCAATGCCTGGTATGTGCTATGCATCTCTGTGGTTTCATCCCCAAACCCTCATAACTTTAACCTTAGACTGTCTACTGTTGACCTCACCCCATTCCTAAGAGGTCTGTAAGGGGCATGCATAAGCGCCCCAATCTGCCTACCCTCCCTGTCCTACTGTCCCCACTTATTCGTATCCATTCCCTGTATTCATAATCATGTTTATACTTATATCTGTTATCTTACACATGCTTGACAAACTAAATTAAAAAAAAATTAAAAAAAAATGCCAAATCCAGTTTTATATCTGGCTGACTGTGCAATCAACTTGCATGCCTCCCAACTCAACCACAGCTCAGAACGATGAAAGAACTTACAATAAAACCTGTAAAACTTGAAAAATAAAAAAAAGGAGGGGAAACCCTGGAAGCTTTCAAGAAGACACTGGACTGCCATCTATCAGAAATGGTGTAAGGTCTTCTGCTTTGGGGGGGGGGAGTTGGAGTAGATGACTTGCAAGGTCCCTTCCAACTCCGTTAATCTGTTTAAAAAGATGGATTTGTGTAAGTTCTTTTTTAAAAAAAAAATCCAAGCTCTTTTCCATCTTAGTAGGTTCGAAGGGGACGATTTGCCCGCTCACCGAAGTCCAAACCTCCCTACATTTCTCTATAAACATCCCCCATTTCTTGCTTCCCCACCCCTCTCCCAGTCCTGCCGAGAAAGGGACAGACGGTAGTAGGCCCTCCCCACCATTTGAGTAGGCGCTCCCGTGTGCCTTTGCTCTCCAGGGCTGCAAAGCTTTTCTGGCGGAGATAATGGAAAGAATAGGGGGACTCTGAGCTTTGGTCCCCGAAAGCCGACATAGTTGCTCCTTAGCGCTTGGACGCGCCAGCGGTTACCATGGAAACAAGTTTTTTTTTTAACCTCCTCGGCGCCCAGTATTTGGGGGGCCGTCCGGAACAAGCGTTCCCGAGACAAAGGTTCCGTTTGCGTCCCTTCGATAGGGAGACAGAGGCGAAGGATGAAAACGCTTTGAAAACCACCAGCCTTGTCCTCGCCGAGGGTGGGTTACATCTCCCCCCTCCGCCCCCGCTCTACACCAAGCGGTCTCGGAGTAACAGAAGGGATGGCTCAACCCTCGAGGAAAGCTCTAGGTCGGAGAAAAAGGGCTTTTCCTCTCCTGCTTTGGGATAAGATGCATTAGATGCAATGGAACTTTCTTCTTCTTAGGGCTGCAATTGATCTTGTTTCTATTAAGCATTTATGTTCTGCCTCTTACATCACTTTTCGTAGCGGGAATAGCAATAGCAATAGCAATAGCAGTAAACTTATATACCGCTTCATAGGGCTTTCAGCCCTCTCTAAGCAGTTTACAGAGAGTCAGCATATTGCCCCCAACAATCTGGGTCCTCATTTTACCCACCTCGGAAGGATGGAAGGCTGAGTCAACCCTGAGCCGGTGAGATTTGAACCGCTGAACTGCTGATCTAGCAGTAGCCTGCAGTGCTGCATTTAACCACTGCGCCACCTTGGCTCCTTAAAATCGTAATAAATTCAGTTCAGAAATAAAGAATTCACCAATGACCTACAAAAATAACATGAAAAGCATTCTAAAGATGAGAAAAGACTTCACATTTGATCAATATAGGTGGCCTCCATCACAATATTTCTAAGCAGTGAACATATTAGGCAGAATTAAAGCTAAAACCTGGAAAGGGGGGTGGGGAAACGAATCCTAACCAATAACTGAAAGACTACTAGCGTTCCCCTTGGCAAAACAAACAATTGCATACAATCTACATGGGGAGGGAGGGAGGTCATAGAAATCAACCCTACGGTAGACCAGACCAGAATGCTAGAACTCGACTTGATATAGACCAGTGGTCTCAAAGATTTTGGGTTCAAGAGCCCCCTGCATTCTTAAAAGTGATGGAAGACCCCCAAAGACCTTTGATTTGTAATGGTTACATCTATCAATGCTCGAAATTAAAATGGAGAGATTTTAAAGTATTGATTTATTTGACTTTGCAGAGCCCCGAAAGCGTCTTGTGCAGTGGTGGAATTCAATTTTTTTACTACTAGTTCTGTGGGCGTGGCTTGGTAGGCATGGCATGGCTTGGTGGGCAAGGGAAGGATACTGTAAAATCTCCATTCCCTCCCCACTCCAGGGGAAGGTTACTGCAAAATCCCAATTTCCTCCCAATCAGCTGAGATAGAAAATAGATGGGGGCGGGACCAGAGGTGGGTTGCTCCTGGTTTGACATGGATTGGGTGATCGGTAGTAGCGGCAGTGGGAGGCTCCACCCACCTGCTTGGACGTTTCTGTGCATGTGCAGAAGTGTTGTGCGCACAAGCACGCCCAAACCAGTAATAAAAAAGATTGACAACGCATCACTGGGCGGGGCGAATCAGAGGTGGTATTTACCGATTCTCCGAACTACTCAAAATTTCCGCTACCGGTTCTCCAGAACTGATCAGAATCTGCTGAATACCACTTCTGGTCTTGTGGATATCCTAGGGCCGCCAGAACACATTTCGCAAACAGTTTGGTCTACCTTCTAGGGCATAATGTGACATGGGCAAAATTATAAACATTATGCAGCCATTGTAGCTTCCAAGTGGTTTTTAAAGACTGGGTCTATAATGATAGTCTGAATGGGAGGTTGACAAAGGGGAAATTGATCAGGAAAAGAGCCTTCCAACCCAGGAAAATAATTGTTCATAATGAGTAAAAAGGATGGCCTTGGATGACAGAGGGAAGACCCACCACCAAAGCAGCAATCAGATAAATGAGACCTATGCCCAAGTCAAAGAAGTAGCTTACAAAAAATGCCTCAGACAGTGCCAACTCCAGTCCAGGAAAAGTTATAATTGGCATGAAAGACGAATCTATCTACAGGCCCACTGAGCAGTCCAATTACTAACAGTCCAAGACCAGCGACAAATAATATACAAGACTGGCCAAATACAAACCTCATCAAGAACTAAAGCTGGAAAATTCCTGGAATCAGAAAGTCCTTGAACTAATAGTCATTCAGAGAGTTCAACCTAAGTGTATTTCTCCTATCCAGATTCTGATACTCCCCAGGGACAGGGCCTCATCTGTATTGCTTGTTTGGCCCAAGGTCAAGTTATAAAACTGGCATCATCAACTACTTAGTAATATCTACCTCATAACAATAGATGACCTCACATAGCAACCTCATATAGTTACTAAGTAAAAATGGGGAGTTTGACAGGCCATGAGAAACCCTACAGACCAAGGACTCAGTCTCTTTCCCCTCTACCAACACAAACTGGAAGGAAGAAAACTTCTATAACATAATGCCCTTAACAACCAACAAAGTACATCTAGATATCATAATAGATGGCATTGAAACTTGCCAAAAGAACAAATAGAACTGGTAGATGCCTATCCTGGTGCCACTAGAGGTCACACAGTTTTCCCCAAATATTTATAAAGAGTTGAATATATTTGGGACTTATCTTTCCTAACTTTCAAAAAATTAAAAATAAATGCATTAAATGTATTCCATCCAAGTATTACTTCTATCTTTATTTTATCTATCTTTATTTAGACTAGCATAAGTTTTGCAGTTGGATTCGTGACAACAAAATGTTGCCTTGATAGACAGCCAATGCAGGAAACTAAATGAGGAGAGCACACTGCTAATTCATCTGGATGACTTTTGATGCCATGGGCCAATGGAATTATTGTGAGTTCTATAGTACACTTGGATTTACATAGTATACATAATATACTTGGATTTCAGTAAGGCATTTGACAAGGTAGACTATAACCTACTTCTTGATAAGCTAAAAAATGTGGCATAGGTAACAATACAATCAGATGGATTTGATTCAAAATGTGGTCCTCAATGGAACTACATCCACATGAAAGGAAGTAGTGGGGAACCCCAAGTTTCCATTTTAGGCCCAATAACTTCAGTGTCTTCATAAACAATTTCAATGAGGGAATAGAAGGAGAACTCTTCAAATTTACACACAAGACTAAACTATTAGGAGTAGGAAACACTCCAGAAGATAGGCTTAAGATCCAGATGGATCTCTATAGGCTTGAATACCGGGTCCTAGCTAACAAAATGAAATTCAGTGTAGAGAAAAGTAAGGTTTTACACTTAGGCAAGAAAAATGAAATGTACAAGTACAGAATACATGGAACCTGGCTCAATAGCAGTAACTGTGAGAGGGATCTTTGAGTTCTAGTGGACAAACACTTAAATATGAGCCAGCAATGTGCTGCAGCTGCCAAAAAAAGCCAACACAGTCCTAGGCTGCATTAACAGAGGGAGAGGATCAAGACCACATGAACTGTTATTACCATTTTATAAAGCCTTAGTACAATCATACTTAGAATAGTGCATCCAGTTTTGGTCACCACAATGTAAAACAGATTTGGGGGCTTTGGAAAGAGTTCAGAAAAGGGTAACCAAGATGATTAGAGAAATGGAGGCTAAAACATATGAAGAATGTTTGCAGCAACTGGGTATGCCTACTCTAGTGAAAATGATTAACATGATAACAGTGTTCCAGTATCCTTACCTGTGGCTGATCCATCACTGGAGGCTCTTAGGAAGAGATTGGACAGCCATTTGTCAGGAATGGTATAGGGTCTTCTGCTTGTGTAGGTGATTGGACTATAAGACCTCCAAGATCCCTTCCAACTTACTTATTCTGTTATTTTTGAACTGCCTTGTGGAATAGGGTCTTGGAGGTACTTTATTACAAAGGTTTTAATCATTGACCTCTGCACAGGGGCAAGGGGAAACATGACAAATGATGTGTGGCATCATTATGATGCAAATCACAATATTTGCATGTTACAGTGCAAGGAGAAAAGACTGGGGTTCAGTTGTGACCACATACTTAGCTGTTTTTGTGTCACTGCAGTTTGTACTGGACACCTGTGGTTCAAGCTTATCTGTCAGCTATCTAGAAGGCACTGGTGCCTGGGTTTTTGTCTTGTCCTCAAACTGATTCAGTATTGAAACTGTTTGGTCGCCACAATGTAAAAAGGATGCTGAGACTCTAGAAAGAGTGCAGAGAAGAGCAACAAAGATTAGGGGACTGGAGACTAAAACATATGAAGAATGGTTGCAGGAGCTGGGTATGTCTAATTTAATGAAAAGAATGGACATGGGGAGACATGATAGCAGTGTTCCAATATCTCAAGGGTTGCCACAAAGAAGAGGCAGTCAAACTATTCTCCGAAGCACCTGTTGGTAGTACAAGAAGCAATGGGTGGAAACTGATCAAGGAGAGAAGCAACTTGGAACTAAGGAGAAATTTCTTGACAGTTAGAACAATTAATCAGTGGAACAGCTTGCCTCCAGAAGTTGTGAATGCTCCAACACTGGACATTTTAAAGAAGATATTGAATAACCATTTGTCTGAAATGGTATAAGATTTCCTTCCAAGGTGGGGGGTTTGGACTAGAAGACCTCCAAGGTCCCTTCCAACTCTGTTGTTCTATTCTATCTACATGAAACCCCTACAGGAGGTTGCCTGACGTTTTGTTAATGGATCTGATATGACTCAGCTCCATTCTTGTTTATATTCAATTCCAAGGAATCCACAGCACACTTAAATGATATTTGTGTTCAATAATTAACTATATAAGGGAGGCCATGCTGGAATTAAATCCAAAGAAAATGAAACAAAGATGAAGACATTATTGGTAAATAGAAAACTCAACTTGGAGATTAGTGATTCAGCCTGTTTTGGATGAAGTTGCACTCCTGATAGGAATGCTCCTTATTCTTTAGCTGTCAATGAAACATTATATTCTATATTCTATAGAAATGATTTTAAGGGGTTGTCTGTCAAAACTCGTTTCCTCCAAATGTTCCTTTCAAAGTAAAAGTTTCCTGTTTTTGTGTCTTTCTCGGTTACCTTAAATTTTCTTTAATGGTGGTACTTGTGAGCTTATTGTATTCTGTTATATGCTGAGATAAGCACTGCTTTGGGGTTTTTTTTTATACACTTTGATTAGGCAATGCGTTCATTTTGCAACCACTACGGAAATGATAATTCCTGATTTAAAAAGGCCCTATTGAAAGAACTGTGTCATAATGTGTCTGCATGGGATTTAAATAAGCATGCTAACCTGTAGCCTATGGAAAGATCGTTGTTTTCTATGGGCCAGAACTGTACATGCCATCCATAACAATTTAACCAAAATCTGTGAAAGCATTTTTTTAAATGCAGTTTTTAGTGCAACACTAGCAAGTATAGTGGTGTAATAATTGTTCCCATTAATATGGTGTAATATGTGTGCATTTGAAAAATGTGTTTTTAAAGGTGTACTTAGGTCTTGTTGCTTTGTTCCAAGTTAATACTGTTAGACATCCTGATCATTTTAGAGAATGGGAAGCCTACAAAGTAAAATTAAATAAATAAATGACTAAGCATGGATCATGTACTCTGCATGAGATCCACCCACTCAGACCCTGCAATGCTGCCAGCTCAACCACTGAGTAAGGAAGACTTTGAGGGTGTGTTCACTTCTCTGACTGGTTGTTCTCGTTCTTTAGGAGAGGAAAGGGCAAGGAAAAGCACTTAGAGGGTGTTGGCAGGAAGTGCAGGTGAATCCACACCTGTTATTGCAAGGGAGAATTTACATAGTCCTTAACTTCAAGGAAATGACCATAATTGGGCAGAAGAACTAGCTGCAGCTTACTACTCAAGTCAGAGGGTGTTTTCACCCCTGTTCAAATAACTTATAGAAAGGAAGGTACCATTTTCAGATCTGGCAAAGTAGTTGTTCCAGAAACCCTGAGAAAGAGGAAATGCTCTACTGACCTTATTCCTCAGGGCATTAGATGGGAAAACAATGGATTGAAGGCACATCAAAGGTAGCTGGAGTTTGACTGAAGCAGGCATGCAAGATTGTTGATGGTATCCAAGGATAACATCCAAAGGATGTTTCAAGTGTTATAGAAGCTGCTTTTAGACCATAAGTAGAGAACTTGTAAGAGGAAAACTAAACACAACACCTTTCTTGACCACTGTTAGGACAAGAACGTAATCCTTGCTTAACAACCGCCCTGTTTAGCAACCATCACAATTATAACGGCAACGAAAAGTAACTTTACAATCAGACCTCACAATTACAACTATTGCAGTGTTCCTGTGAAATCATGTGATTAAGATTCAGGTGCTATACAATGGGAGAAGAGTTTACAACTGTTAAGTTGGGCCATAAGAAAGGCTGAGCGCCAAAGAATTGAGGCTTTTGAACTATGGTGCTGGAGAAGACTCCTGCGAGTCCCTTGGACTGCAAGGCAATCAAACCAGTTGGTCGTAGAGGAGATCAACCCTGATTGCTCTTTAGAAGGCCAGATCCTGAAGATGAAACTCAAATACTTTGGCCACCTAATGAGAAGGAAGGACTCACTGGAGAAGAGCCTAATGCTGGGAAAGATGGAGGACAAAAGAAGAAGGGGACGACAGAGAATGAAGTGGCTGGATGGAGTCACTTAAACAGTCGGCGTGAGTTTAAATGGACTCCAGAGGATGGTAGAGGGCAGGAAGGCCTGGAGAAACATTGTCCATGGGGTCGCGATAGGTCGTACATGACTTTGCAACTAACAACAACAGCAGCATCCCAGGTATGTGACTGCCATTTATGCACTTCACAGCTGACTTATAGCAAGCAGAATCAACGGAGCACACAGCAATAAAATTGCAGATTGCAATAAGAAGTCTTGCTTAATGACTGCAGGTGGATTCACTTAATGTTTGCAGGCAAAATTCATTACATTTGTTGTAGTCACATAATGTGTGGGCATGGGGTGGGCGGGGCCAGCACGTGATGCATCCGGCCTACGGCCACAAGCTTTACCCCCCTGCATTACAACTTTGGTGCTTGCCATTAGGATAGAGGACTGTGGATCAAGTGGACTGTACAATTAATAGAAGCCCAGCCAAAATCCAGAAAATATTTGGAACATAATAAGGTGGGATACTTCGAACAGTCTGGCATTGTAGAGAAAGAGGGAGAGAAGGAGATTAAAGTAATTGCTAGCCAGGTAAAACGTGCCCACTCTTGACTTACTACAATTCACCCATTGAAGATAGACTCTTGCTATCATGCATTTAACTTATTTATGTTTTTAGTTTATATGGGTTTCTTTTAATCTTTTATAATTGTAAACTGCCTAGAGTTACCTTGAGGTAAGAGGGAGCGTCTATAGATTTTATAAATAATTAAATACATTTTAAAGCATTTTATTACATAAGGTGAAGGTTCCCCTTGCACATATGTGCTAGTCATTCCAACTTTAGTGGGCGGTGCTCATCTCCATTTCAGCCGACGAGCCAGTGCTGTCCGAAGACATCTCCATGGTCATGTTGCTGGCATGACTAAACACTGAAGCCGCACGGAACGCTGTTACCTTCCCACCAAAGGTGGTCCCTATTTTTCTACTTGCATTTTGCATGCTTTCGAACCGTTAGGTTGGCAGAAGCTGGGACAAGTAACGGGAGCTCACTCCGTTACGCGGCGCTAAGGATTCAAACCACTGAACTGCCGACCTTCCTGATCGACAAGCTCAGCATCTTAGCCATTGAGCCACCATGTCCACAAAACATACATTTCAATATTGCCAGAGGTGTGAGATTGTTTACAAAAATAACCTAAGGAACGCTAAGAAATGGTTAAGATAAAGGTAATGTATTGTCACTTTGTTCTGTGAACATGCTGGCACGCTGTAAAAAATGAAATTCTGATGCCCACTCTCAAAAAAGAAAAAGAAAAACATTAAAAATTAATTATCAAGTTAAGTTTTAAATACGGCATCAGCTCATATTGTCATGAACATTTTATGTATATTTGATTAAGCATGGACCTCTTTTTAACGTTCCAACTCCTGTATAGGAGAAAAGAAAAAGGCTGGCTGTTTAAAAGTTTCTGTGCCACCTTTAAAGGTTTTTTTTGCCTTTACATAAATAACTAAATTGCAAATTTATCTTTTCTTTCTCACCTGTTTACATTGGTGCAAATACAATTTATGATGTGCTACAAAACAAGGTGCCTAAAACTATGCACACTGTGCCAGGAAATCTTAGCTTTAAAAAAAAATTGCTGTACTTGTTCTGAAAGCAAAACAAGTAGAATTCCAAAATATTTTACTGTAGCAAAAATATGAAGGCCCATCTTTTCAACATGCCTAAATATTAACAGACTCACAGAATTGGAAAGATAATTCAATCTAGCCCTCTCCCAATGTGGGATAATTATTTTTACAGCATCTTCTGCTATTGGACTATCCAGCCTCTGCTTAAAGACTTAACAAAAGAAAATCCAGCCCGTTTTTGACAATACAGAAAGAAAATTACTTGAAATATTCTAATGTTCTATTGAATAAATCATTCTATTTAAATACATTGGCCATGCCTCCTTTTGAAAAACTTTTATTTTGAAGTGCACATAATTGAAGACAGGTACAATAGTGACATATGTCTTTAGCTAGTTGACTCAGATTTCCCCAGGATAAATCCTCAAATTTTCAAGCCTATAAAATTAAGATTTAACCAAAGTTGTACCAAACTGGCAGCAATTTACATGACCTGGAATATAACAAAAAAACTAATTAAAACTAAATTAAATTAAAACTAATTAGCAGATGGAACAATGTTTCCTGCTTATAGTTCCACTTTAGTGGTGGGTTGCTACAAGTTTGCACTGGTTCGGGCAACCCGCTAGTGGTATTTTAGCTTTGGTCGCCTGAACTGGCAGCAACCCAGGCTGGCCACGCCCCCAAATTGGTTCCCTGGTTGCTGTTGCTGGCATCTTTTTAAAGTAATTTTTTTAATGTTCTGTGCATGTGCAGAACAATTTATAGTCAACTCAGTAGTGGGTTGCGGCCAGTACGCCCTGGTACGGGCATACCGGTGCCTGCTGGGAGCACCAGGTACCATTCTGGTACGGTGTTCCAGAGGGGCCACCCGCCCTCCCTCCCTCCTTACCTGTATTTGAGCCAATCGGGGATTATGTGCACGGATCGTATGGCGCTTGTGCGACGCTCCACTGAGAACTGGAGTGTCACAGAGCGTTACGGGCAGTAAATATGCATGTGCGTGCTGCACACGTGCATGTGGTAGACACCTGGCCCCATTGCACCGGGATCCAGAACCCATCACTGAGTTAACTGCACACACACACACACACACACACACACACACACACACACACACACACACAGCAAAGCGCACATGAAGTGAACCGGCAGCAACGCTGGCAGCTACCCAACCCTGTCCCACTTATGGGATATTGAATTAATCTTGTCTGAAGGTGACAAAAGTAAACAGCAATAGAACAAGATTCATAGCAAGCCAAGTGAAGACAAGCTAATTAATCTGAAAGCCAGCAACCCAGAAATATGATAAAGTTGCGAGCACATTCATATCTCATAGTCTGAATCCAGGGAGTACTGTACTTGTGCTTCCTGCTAATTCCACATTTCCTGCATTTTGCTACAGAAAGCATTGGCTTGGATCCAGAGTTCCCACAATCAGCATCCGTCTGACATAGCACTGTTATTGTAAGAAAGGAGAAAGCGATTTGATTCCTGACCAGTTTCAGCACCTTGAACACATGCTTCATTGAGTTGTGAGCTTCCAAATCAGGATGGAAGGTATCACAGGGTGTACACTGCTGATCGGTGAAAATCAGACAGCATGCTTTTATTCTGTTTTAACTTTTGATTGGTTACAACATGGGCAACTACCGGGTATGTGTTTTAAGCAAGTAAATAAATATTGCCTAGAAGGATTAACCTCTGAATTGCACTTTTTTTAATGAAACCAGTAAAATATAGAAAGATACAACATCTGGATCTATTATTTATACAATGACATTTTGGAATTGAGAGTTTTTAAAAAGGAATAAGGCATTATGGTCACGATATTCATCAAGGATCTGAAGTACCTGGAAGAAGATTGATTTTTGAACCCCTCCTCAATATATGTTTATTAAATTTTGAAATATAGTTAAAAAAAATAATTGGAAAGTTTCCTTTCCCTCAGTAGCTGACTCTACTCCAATCACTTGAACTAATCTTGGAGTTTAACCCGTAAGAGCTCAAATTATGGCTGGATTTCCATGAAGAATACTCCAAGGATAAATCCAAAATCATTTGTGAGCATGATGGCATATTTCATTCCATATACATTAGCTGATCTTTAATCCTGAATATTTCATAAAGATTGAAAAGATTACTAAGTTTTCATTTTGTGGGCAGCAGTTTTCAATATAATACTTGAAATATTATGATACAATACTATATCAAGAAAGCACATGGAAGGGAACTCTTAAATCTTGAACAATGACTAAAATATTAACTATATTCAGCAAAAAAACTTATTTAGAATAGAATAACAGAGTTGGAAGGGACCTTGAAGGTCTTCTAGTCCAACCCCCTGCTTAGGCAGGAAACCCTACAACATTTCATTTCTGTTTATTGAACTCCCCAAAGAATATTTAAAAAACAATTTGGCTTCAACTTATTATATGTTGCTACAACTTTGGGGGAAACTATTGTTAAAGATGTAAGTATTAAGTGGAATCATATTTTTTATGCCAAAGATGGATTTCACAGATGTCTTGTCAATTTTTGAAATATCCCTGTGTTGCAAAAAATGAGATTATGGTATGTTTCCACATAATTTCAATTTAAAGATATGTTCAAAGAATTGAGCTAGCTACTGGTATAGTACTACACTGAGTTTTTAAAGTGTTATCACTATTGTTCTGACTATCATCACTTCTGTAGTTAGAACTGGAGCAGTCAAATGGGAAAGAAATTATTAAATTGATGAGTATTTTTAGATGATAAGTTTCATTTTCTACAACACGTGTTTTGAAAATGTAGCAGACATTTATTAGAGTTTAATGAAAACCATAAAGTTAGGAGATGAACTCATACATAATTTTAATCAGTAGCAAAATAATTTCTTTTTCTTTTAATTAAAATTTACAGTAAATTTACAAACTGCCACTCATTTAAAATTGAGGTATTTCCATTCTTAAAAAAATACAATACATTTTACAGTAAAGTGCATATGTAAAATAATTTTGCCCTAAATGTAAACTAGGTAACAAGCAGTCAATACTTGTGTTACATCTTTATTTTGAAGATTTTTTTTAGAAAAAATAGCATTTAAGGCACGTTGCAAATAATTATGTTACAAATATAGCAACTGAGAATATATTATATAAATCTCAGTTCAGCAAACTTTATTAGGGCCAAGTCAGTATCTTCTTTGCTTTAAGCTATGGGTGGCATCCAATATGCTCCTATACCTTTGCATGTGAGGCATTATATCCATATATGAGGGAGATGTGACCTGTAAGAATAAAAAGCAAACATTAAAAAATATACATTAAAACACCCACAGAATTGTATAAGCCATTTGCAAATATGAGTTTAAATCCAAGTTAACATGGATAACATATTTGCTAGTATGGTAGTAGAAAAAATAAAATAAACCAAAGCCAGCAAAAGACAATCCTAGGGAAAAATAATGATGAACAGAAATTGGAAAGTGATGTATCATATAATTTTATATATGTTTGAGTCATGTTGAATTTATTCCAAATAAATAAACAGATTATAACCCAAATTAATAAAGCTAAAAGGTAAAGGTTCCCCTCGCACATGTATGCTTTTCGTTTCCAACTCTAAGGGTGGTGCTCCTCTCCATTTCAGCCAAAAAGCCAGCACTGTCCGAAGACATCTCTGTGGTCATGTGGCCAGCATGACTCAATGCCAAAGGCGCACAGAATGCTGTTACCTTCCCACCAAAGGTGGTCCCTATTTTTCTATTTGCATTTTTACATGCTTTTGAACTGCTAGGTTGGCAGAAGCTGGGACAAGTAACAGGAGCTCACTTCGTTATACGGCGCTAGGGATTCAAACCGCTGAACTGCCAACCTTTCTGATCGACAAGCTCAGCGTCTTAGCCACTGAGTCCCATTTAATAAAGCAAACTACCTACTAATATTTGCATGGAAATAAAGAAAATATAGGAAATCTGCAGTTCAGCTGCAAGTTCAATATTAATTTATTTGAAATGTTGAATATCTATTTGTAATATAAAGACTGAAATTTGCCTTATTATAATATCAATATAGTTTTATTCTTTCTTATTCTCTATTCCCAGATGATAATTTTACTTGGATGTTAGTCCATTTTAATAGGGTAGAATTTTTTTCTAGATAAGGTACATTAAGTAAACCTATGGGCCAACCTTTCTAATTGTTTATGGCTATCTCTATTCTTTAATTTAGGGGAAACGATGTTTAAAGGGAATTCTAAAATAGAGGTCTGATTCAGTTTTTCTTCAACTTTCTCCCCCACTTTCCCCCCTTAGCTGTCACCCACATCTTTACTATTTAATGTTGTATTTAGTTAGGGCTCCAGTAATATATAGTTTGGCAAAATATATGTTCTCCCTTAGAGTATTTCGGCTGAAATGCTGATATCGCATGAATAAACCTGCAAGGCTCAAGTGTTCTCTCTTTTATTGCAAATAACTCAAGAAGGATCCAGACTGCCTGCTCTCAAATTTGACCTTCTATTCCCAAGCAGGAAGTTGACTGAAAATCTACCAGCGTCCATATTAGAGCAGGTAATATTTGTGATTTGCTCTTCTGATTTTCTCACTCTTGTTTTTCCCTTCCCTCATATAATGGAAGTAAACTATAAAAATATAGGGTTTTTTTTTCTTATTAGGAAGCAATTTCATTCTCCCCCTCTTCCTTCCTTCTATGCAGACCTTATTTCAATTGCTGGCTAAATTGCTGATCTTCCCATTAAAGTTCTGTTTGTATTACACTTCCCTTACTTTAGAGTAATAAATTATGTACTTTGTACTGGTCTCTGGCTTGAAATAGTAATTACCCCTCTCTCCCCCAGACAGTGTGTATAGACAGCCTAATTTCATAAGGACTGTTGTTTTTTCTCTTTTATAGCCTAATTCCTCTCCATATAAAGTGACTCTAGAAGTAGACACATAGCACATGGAACACACATACTTCATGAGTACAACCGGTTTCTTCTCTACTGTTCCTTTTAACTGGAATCTGAATATTAAAAACTTAGGGAGTTAAGGGTCAGTGAAAGAAATGGACAAAAAGCAATAATACAGGAGCACGTATTTGGTATGTATGGAACTCCCACTTAATAAATAAGATTTGAGGCTCTCACGTAGCTGCAGTCATCAATTCCTTTTCAGCATCACACTTGCTGTTATAAATATGACTAGGCAATAGAGGAAATAAATTGTGGTGGATTAGATTGAGAACAAAATTCCAAATCTGTCATTCTCATTCTAACAGTGGCAAGCTTTATGTATCTGGAAACTCTTAAGTTTTAATATAAGTTAGCTTATAATATTATAATGTTAGTTAATGTTACGTTAAACGAATATGCTTACCAAAGGGGAAATAGTCTGCAAAACACTTGTAGAAGATGGGTTTTTGTTAATTGTTTCATGAACATCTAAGAGAGTATAAAATAATTACAAAACTTCAATTGTATGGTAAGAAACAACTTGTGGCCTGTATAGTCTTTCCCTTGAATATTATGTGATCTAGAGTATTGTATTTAAATTGGTGCATGTGTGTAAAGCATTTTATTTTGGAATCAAACTTCATTTTAATTTTGAAATAACTAAATTTTAATTAAGGAGAATGTTTGTTTATCAATCGTTATTTAATAACTTATTAAATCTCTTTAGAGTCACACTTGCTTGTGCAGCCTTCTTGACAGCCATATGAAAATGGACTGACATTACCCATTTCTGGGCTTCCCATTCTAGCCTGCACTCCTGGAAGTCTCCCATCCCAGTAATACTCAGTCCAGGGCCTGCTGAACTGCTGAGCCTTGACGAGGTTGTCGAGTACCGCCACCTGCTGATACAATGCAGATCTAACAACCAACATAATTGTATATTTTTATTTTTCAACTTTTAGGTGATACTGATTTATAATCAGCTTCCACTAATCTATCATCCTTCACATGACTTAGAACTGAAGCTCCATATCATCATCATCTTCTTCTTTATAGGGCTGAATATTCTACTGTCGTGGTAAATAGCCTGATAAACCTTTAAGACTTCAACGCTACCATCAAATTACAATTAAAAATGTTATAGAAGGGAAGAATTGCTAAATGGAGGGGATAAATAATATTAATCAGATTTAATTGTATTTATATTTAATAAAATCTACATGTTAATGAAATCATACATTTATTACATTTTGGTTCTCCCGTCCTCTTGTTTGAACAGGATTACTACAGATCAGTTGCAGATCAAAACATGTATTTATTTCTGTCTTCCAAATATATAATGAGATAACTCGATAGAAATGGGTTTAAGGAAAAATGGCAATGGCTTATTCATTTTTAAAAATTTTCTTCCTCTTTTCCTCTCCATTAATATTTTCTGCTTAATTTCAGATCTCCTAAACAATATTTGTGGAGCACACAGGGCTATCAGCTGATCCCCAAAGAGTATTATACTGATTGGTGGTAAATTTCTAAAATAGGAGAAAAGTATGTTTTGCCTTAAAATGCTAATATATTATCGTAATAATACCTGAGCAAATAGTACTACAGATTTTAATTTTCCAAGGGAGGAAAATAGTACATCTTAGCAGTCATTCAATTCCACTGACTTAAGAGACTGCTCCTTTGGCGTCACAGTTTTTTAAAAAAACCTACTCAAAGTAATATGTTATGACTAATTTTAATTACTCAAGTGAAACATCCTACCTGCGTTTCACATCAAGAGTGACTTTTGGACCTGAAATTCCTGCTTGGCAATGAACATAAGGCAAAAAAAAAAAAAAAAAGAGAGAGAATCATACTTGTTTACTTTTACGTGACTTGTCAAATCACCTTGGTGTCATTGAGTGCATAATTTTCAGAATACCTACTCTGTAGCCGGTGGTTGATGCGGTCAAGGGACTGAAGAACTTTGTGCTCTTCAAATGACAGAGCGCTCATTCCTTGTCGTGGTGGTCTATTTCGCACTGCAATCTGCCTATATGGTTGCGGTGTATCCAAACCAGTCAAAATTTCACCTTCTGCAGCTGACAAATTCACAAGGTTTTCTGGTATTAGTACTGGGTAGTACCATCTGAATTTTAGAACAAAAATATATACTGTGAAAAGCTTTTAAGAAAGGTGCATTAGAAATATCTGGGTTGGCAATTGCATTTAATGTTTTTTTTTAATGTACCTTTCAAAGTTTTGAAACTATTGCAATAGGTTTTTAAACAACTGCTTATACACAGCTAAGAAAAGTTCCATTGTGGCACTATTAGTATCATATTGGAGGGCTGCTGAAACAGAATGCATGAAACATAAATAGACAATGAATAGTTTTTCTCCCCTCAAAGCACATCATATTGACTGTTTAAATCATCTCAGTTCAGGGCTGTTTCTGTTTGTTTGACAGTAGCATATCTATATATCTGAGTCAGTGTACATCAAATGCATACCTTCATCTTTTCAGAATTCCAGTGTAATGTTTATTTTAATTTATCAATACAAGACATTCTCAGTACACAATTGGGAAGAACAAAAACGGATTTGACCAAACACGAGTTAAAGCTGCTATTAAGATTAAACTCGTAGCAGTAAACGCAGCAAAGGGTCAAAACTTCTCTGCTCTTATCCTTGGAAATGGTGGCCAGGAGATTCACTTGCAAGGCTGTGTGGAGAAATTCTCTGGGCATCGGGAGGATAAAATTGTTCGGCTTCGCTTCTAGTTGACTGCAAGCGTGGTGCAAGTCCTGTGGAAATGCCCAGGGGATGGATTTACTCAGTTATCTGGGAATGGCTTCATTCAGCTGGACACGAAGAAGTGGATTGGGTCCTATGGAATGCAAACACTACCACCGATGAATTAGATTTATGCCTCTCCTGGCTGGTTAAGGCCAACCAGGAAGTTCTCGGATGGAACCCAGCAATAGTAAATTCATCCTTGTTAGAAGTGGTGTTTCCAGCTCTTTTTAACAAGACGCTAGTGTGCCCTGACTTAAGAAGCATCACTGGATCCCATTATTCTGAACACATTTTGTCTAGTTCTCCCACCTTCCCTGGTGGGATCCTGGAGGAAATGGATTATCTGGGCCCTTTTCAGTCAGGTCTCAGGTCAGGATATGGGACAGAAATAGTACTGGTCGTCCTTATATACAATTTATGGTGGGAGTCTGATGGAAGTTGTGCATCCATCTTTGCTCTTCTTGAACTCTCAGCAGTTTTCAGTACCATTGACCATAATATCGTTTTAGGCTGACTTTGGGAGTTGGGGGTAGGTGGCACAGTTTTGTGTTGGTTCACCTTCGTCCTCCGAGGCCAGTCCCAATCAGTATTAATGTCAATTGGCGAGCTTTCCTGACCTGCTCCTGAGTTGCCATAGGCAGAGGGATGGGAAATCGCACCTTGCAGCTGCACTGAGGAATTCACACCTCAGTCAAAACAAAACACATCCTAGCCAGCCAAAGTCAAGGCCATTTCCATGGAGACCTGCAACAGTCGGAAGGAAGTGACTTCTAAAACATGTGAAATTGCTTCACTGGGGAATGTGACTGATGACACACCCTGGGGGGAGGGGGCAACAGGATCAGAGGCAAGGCGTGAGCTGGGTGAAGTCAGAGCTGGCTTCATCTAGGTTGTGCCGATATGGCTCTCCTAATAAACAAGTGGATTTTTCTTGCACAATGGCTTGAGGCTCCTGGTTTTATTTAAGCATTGGTCAAAACCCTGACAATTAATAAAGATCGAGAATGACACCTACAGGAATCAATGATGATCTAATTATTTAGATCCCATATCAGATTGAAATATGCTGCATTACCTTCATCAGAATTATTGACACCACTTGCGACTCGGACTGGCTCGAACATACACTGAGAATGCACTTGCATTGGGGCTTGTGATATATTCTATGTAAAAAAATTATCAAGCTGTTTTTAAAAATGTAATCAAAATGAATTGCAAGTCTGTTTGCATAAAATGTATATAAACGTAATCGAAATTTAATGTAAAATTTACATGAAACAGTTTACTCTCTGTAGTGATTACATGTAAAATATGTACCATTAGGTAAAAACAAATAATGTTGGTTAAAAAAGGCAGTGTACTGATGGTGTTACTATTGATAAAAACAACGGCAATGTTTTTTAATGCTTGTACAAATAAAATATATATAAATGTCATAACTTGCTATTATTGTTAGATCCAGTTTGCTTTACATCTATTTTCTCTGGATTCTTTTCCAAATATTTTGTATTTACTTATGGGATTTTTTAATGTGATGTTTTGGCCGAAAGCTATTTTTGATATTTTGACCCAATAATTTATTAGACCTACCTGTCCAACACCAGTAGATTCCTTGCCGAAGAGGCTGACATTTGTCTCCTCTGTTCTAAAAGAGCCTTGCGTTTATTTTCATTGTTTTCATTAATTTGTTTCGTCTTGCAAAAGCAAAATGGGCTGAAAGTAATGCAAAAGCCTCACAAAAAATAGAACTGATTATCTTAAATTTGTCTTATCAAGCTATTTTTAACTGTATGTTTTTGTTATAAGCTATTTTGAAAACTTCTATACATATATCTATATATATTTATATACACTATATTGCCAAAAGTATTTGCTCACCTGCTTTTACTCGCATATGAACTTACTGTGATATCCCATTCCTAATCCATAGGGTTCAATATGACATGGGTCCACCCTTTGCAGCTATAACAGCTTCAACTCTTCTGGGAAGGCTGTCCATAAGGTTTAGGAGTGTGTTTATGGGAATTTGTGGCAATTCTTCCAGAAGCATATTTGTGGGTCACACACTGATGTTGGACGAGAAGGCCTGGCTCTCAGTCTCCGCTTGAATTTATCCCGGTTGAGGTCAAAACTCTGTGCAGGCCAGTCAAGCTCATCCACACCAGACTCTGTCATCCATGTCTTTATGGACCTTGCTTTGTGCACTGATGCACAGTCATGTTGGAAGAGGAAGGGGCCAGCTCCAAACTGTTCCCACAAAGTTGGGAGCATGGAATTGTCCAAAATGTCTTGGTATGCTGAAGCATTCAGAGTTCCTTTCACTGGAACTAAGGGGCCAAGCCCAGCTCCTGGAAAACAACCCCACACCATAATCCCCCCTCCACCAAACTTTACACTTGGCACAATGCAGTCAGACAGGTACCGTTCTCTTGGCACCCGCCAAACCCAGACTCATCCATCAGATTGCCAAATGGAGAATCGTGATTCGTCAATCCAGAGAACGCGTCTTCACTGCTCTAGAATCCAATGGCGGTGTGCTTTACACCACTGCATCCGACGCTTTGCATTGTACTTGGTGATGTATGGCTTGGAAGCAACTGCTCAGCCATGGAAACCCATTCCATGAAACTCTCTGCACACTGTTCTGGAGCTAATCGAAGGTCACATGACATTTGGAGGTCTGTAGTGATTGACTGCAGAAAGTTGGTGACCTCTTCGCACTATGCGCCTCAGCATCCACTGACCCTGCTCCGTCAGTTTACGTGGTCTACCACTTCGTGGCTGAGTTGCTGCCATTCCCAAACACTTCCATGTTCTTAGAATACAGCTGACAGTTGACTGTGGAATATTTAGGAGCGAGAAAATGTCACGACTGGATTTGTTGCACAGGTGGCATCCTATCACAGCTCCATGCTGGAATTCACTGAGCTCCTGAGAGCAACCCATTCTTTCCCAAATGTTTGTAAAAACAGTCTGCATGCCTAGGTACTTGATTTTATACACCTGGGGCCATGGAAGTGATTGGAACACCTGATTCTGATTATTTGGATGGGTGAGCGAATACTTTTGGAAATATTGTGTATCTATATCTATAACTATATCTATATGTACATACATACACACACATACACATACACACACACCAGACAAATTATACATAAACCCAAATTAAACCAATGATCAGCTAGATTAAGTGGGGAAAGTAATGCATAGAATGCATAATCTCTTTAATCTTTAAATTATTTTGGTAATGCTAGATTTCCTAATGATATATATATATATATATATTATATATATATATATTATATATATATATATATATATATATATATATATATATATATATATACACACACACACATACACACACACACACACACACACACACACACACACACTTTCTTTGTATGTCAAGTTTGCAACAAGAGTATAAGGAAAAACAAAAATTAGTAGAACACTGAGAGAAAAAAGATTAAAAACCAGTGCTCGTTTTCTCAACAGATGCACCTTCCTTCTAAAAAATGAAATACGATTCAATCATTGATTTTTGTTTAACTTTGAAGGAGGCATAATTTTTCCAAAGTGTATAGCAGGGCTTTTCTTAGTCTTACTAGAACATAAGTTTTTATCACAAGAAATTGAAAATAGAATCTGCTGTTTCCTCCAAAATATGGGTTCATCCAATGAATTATATGCCTAAACTGAAAGTTATGAGAATGGTTAAGGCATGGTTATCAACCAATAGGGTTGAACGCTTTTGTTAGATTAACCAACCAATCAACCAGCACTCTGGTTTATCAGTAGTGGCAGGTTCTAAACATCAACAATTAGCAGAGTTGAAAGCTAAAGAAAATTGTTAATCATAATCAGTTCATTTCTGGTATAGGTTTTTAAAAACTTGATCAGCATTTTTAGTCTGAATGTTCTGGAAAAGAGAAACAGAAACAATCCCAAGTAATATACAAGTAAAGGAAGAAAGAATTATTGAATAAAAGTACCACTGACATTTCCTCCAATATAAATACCTATTCCTAATATACATTTCCATAAGCTTTTCACACACTAAAAAATAACTTACGCTGATAAAATTGGCAGATTTTGAGATATTACACTAATTAAAAGAAGGTTTTTATTTACTGAATTGCATAAAGAGCTCACTGACTGGAAGACATGCACTTAGTGTATCTTTTGGCATTCTTTCAACATAAAAACCTGGCAACAAACATCTTACCACTTGGTTGGGAAGACATAATAGGATTCACCCTAACACCTGATTTCATATTGCTCATCAGATGGCCACCATCTATAGTGATGTGAGACACATTAGATCTAGCGTGCTGCAAGTCACCATTATTTGAATTATTGCATAAGGAAGCATAATGCTGTGAATCACCTGAAAGTAATAAAAGAAACCAGAAAATAATCCAATTACATCAGCCTAATTCAGCTTGAGAATATAGAATTATTATTCTTAAACCAGGAATATGACATTTTAATTTATTAAAAATAAACAAGCATATTGGTACTGGTACCTGTTTCCTGTGAAGGAGAGAGAACTATTAATGCCATTATTAATATCACTACTCATAGTATTAATAATATTAACAATAATTGCTTTAAGACTAACAGTTTTATCTATGACAATAAAGATATAGATATTAGAGAAAGATCCTCTGATTATAGTTGTAGGTAATCCTTGATTTACAACAGTCGCTTAATGACCAAAGTTAAGACAAACTGCCCCAAAGGTACTTACAACCTGGTTCCCAAGTTACAACTGATCATTGATTTTTGCAATCACACACCTGTTTTTCAGACACTCAACAACTGGCCTGCTTTTATAGCCATTTGCAGCATCCCTGTCAAGTGCCAGGGAAATCAGGAGATTCTGGCACTTGTAAAGATTTATTGTAAGCTTAAGCTCTCTACAAAAATCTGAGCTACTAACAGCCAAGGGAAATGAGCGGGAATTAAGAAGGCGTTCCAGGTGGGCTGGACTTAGATCTCTTGTAGGCACGTGGGGCTGATGACTGATGATGAATTTGAACCCCCCCCCCCAAGCTCAGCACAGTCATCTCCTCCAATCCTGCTATTACATGACTGTGATTTACATTGCCGAAAACTGACATTTAATGCCTATTTTCAGCAAAAATGGCAGCCGCCAAACAAAGGATTCACTTAATAACCTTGGCATTCACTTAACAATTGCTGCAAAATAGTCATAAAATCAGATCAGTCATGTGGGTGTCCCTTTTTATGCTGTCATGATCATCATGGGCAGCCTCCATTCTTCTATAATTCCATAATTTCAAGGACTATTTGCATTCAGTGTTTGGTATTACCATGCTATGATAAAAAAAATTAGAAGCTACAGTTACTAAAAAACATAGCCATTATATTATTAGCTGATATATCCTCTGTTATTTTATTTTAACTTGAGATATTAACTTTTTTTAAAAAAATATAAGTGGGCTTTGCTGGATTCTATTTTTGCTACTATAATATGGTAAGCATGCCGCACCCGTTGCCGATCCACAGAACAGAGCTTAGGCTTGAAGGGAAAGTCCTCTCCACACCCCACGTTTGTCTTAATACTCAAAGGGGAAAATGTATCCATGCTGAGGAGAATGCTAGACAGTAACCTACAATGGGTAGAGTAAGTATAGAAACAGGAAAAGGACCGCTTACTTTGAATTGGAATTAAATTAGTCTCTTTTGGTATATCTATGACCCTTAATTATTCATTCTCCATGAAGAGATTCTGTGCCCATTTTTTAAAATCAGAAATGTAAATGATTCTTATGTTTAAAAAAAAATGAGATGCATCTTACCAGCAGCACCATCCCTTTGAACCAATGCACGATGTACTCCTTGCCACAAAATTGTGATTTCTTCATCAGTTGGTATACGATCCGGACATAATCCATTTTCTGAGAACATGGGACTTCTCCTTGAAATATTGCTGTAGTGGACAACTGGTGGAATTGAATTTATAATGCACTTTGACTTTGTCAAAGGCTCATAGGTGTATATACTGTAAGAAGGTCTGATCATGGTTATTTGAGAATGGTAAGCACTACCTGAAGTTGAAGGGTCATCTGTATAACCTCTTGCCAAGGTTTGACATTCAGGCAAAAGATTCTGTCACTCTGACTATTTTCGGCATCCGTGGAAGGCTTACACACATTCGATGTCTGACATAAGGCATCTGTAGGATTTTCATCTGGCTTTTTGCTTTGTATAGGCTTACATGGAGGGTGGGGTATTATGATTTTGCCTGGAGCTCTTACAATCTTAGTAGCTTCATTAGCAGACTGTGGTCGGATGGCACTCTTCCGATTTTTAGTTATTATGGTTGATGATGGGACTTTAGCAGATTTTGGTCTTTTGATCATTTTCATTCTACCTTTCCGTGGATTAGTTTTTGGATTTTTAGGCTCACAATTATAAATAAAAGGTATCATTTCTTCACTTCTTGGTGCCATCCATGCTTGTTTAGCAATATGATATCCTTTGGGCACCAAGACATTGTGTATTGCATTATCTCTTTCTGAGTTTCCAACATTAGCAAGTTTGGCAGATATTTGAGAATTCTCTGAATATTTTCCGGAAAAAACAGAATTGAGCAAACAGGAGGGAATACTTCTAGATTAGTTTTAGAAGAAGTGGTTTTAATTTGAAACCCAGGTGCTTGGGGTTGTGCCTGAGCTATATCACTAACACAGGACTCTGGAATTTTTCATTAATTTCCACTACTCTGTTAATTTCATCAAACCACCTAAGCTTTTTACAATTCCTTTGAACTTCTCCATCTTTCCCTTTTATTTTTGCCAATTCAACACTGTCTCTAACAGAAGACACAGGCTGCGGATGTCCAAATTTGATACCTCTGTTTACCACCATTGCTTTGAAACAGCCAAGTTCGTATTTAGATTCCTTTTTTAAAATGCTTTTTGGCAGTTTCATCACTTTTCTCTCACACATATTGCTATTGTTCTGCTGCTCAGGGTCAGATAATTGGTTGCTACCTCTCCTTGGGGCACAGGTATAATAATTTCCGCCTCTTTCCCTTCTTCACAGTCTTTGTGCTGATCAGTGCTGCTTTTAGAAGGCTCTTCACATGTAGATGCTTCAACGTTAACATGCTCAGAATGCTTTTCACCTTTACCTTCAGCTACACAATCTGTATCTTCAGTACACCTTGCTGCATGAATATCTTCCCCTTCTGCATGCAATTAAGTAAGAAGCTGTTGCTGAAATAGGAAGTGACATTCCACTGTTGATTAGGCAAATCTACATTGGGAATGAAAATTTCTGTTGATGAAGTTCTGTTGTTTTCAGAAAGTTCAACGTTCTCTTGTTCTGAAGTTGCAGGAGAAGGATTAGGGACGGGCCATATTTTATGCAATTTGGCTGCAGGGCTGTCAGCAGGTAAGGATCCCCTGTGGTAATTACGTTTGAAGACGGATATATCAACAGAACGCTTTTGTCTTCTGTTTTATTTTGTACAGAAGTTAGATTACCATCAGAAGCACCTGTCTCAGACTCTCTCTGTTCAGATGAGTTGGCACTGATGATTTCAGGTCAGGGTTGCATCTGACTTCATCAGATGGGACAACATTGTATTTAATTAAATATCACGGAAAGGGGAGGCCGTCTGAATATTTGAAGTTTTTAATTTCTGAGCCAATTATTCACATGCTGATTTTTAGAAAAGTATCATCGTGTTCAGCAGAGCAATGTTTACTTTTGCTCTTTGATCCTTCTGGATGCTGGAGGGAAGACTCCTCTTGAGTAGATAAAGATGAGGCTTTCCCGGGTGCTGGGCAACTTCCATTTTGTTCTTTAGCCTCAAGGCTGTCATCACTACAAACACTCCCTGAATAGGTTATTTCATTTACTTCTTGATGAAAATCCTGTGCAAGAAAATAAATAAAATACAAAGATAATTTAACACAATTCCATCAAACAGTTTCAGAGACACTCAGAAATTCCATGAAAAACAGTAAGAAATATTTAGGTCAGCAGTTCAGGGCAATAAAATGGGTTCACTGACTGAGTGCCAACTTGCGGCTTATTTCTTTAGACACCAGAAAACTTCATATTTAGGTACCACAATTTTAACGTGCCACGATTTTCAACATTAAGCATTGGCATATATGTGTCTTTATAATTTCATGCTTACAGTTCTTCCATTTTCATATCATCTATTTACCCATGAAAATATTTCTATTCTGATGCTATAATTTTAGATATATTATCTATGAAATTGGTTGTGATAGACAAAGCTAGTAAATATGTTACCCAGCAAGAATATTTGGGTATATTTATTGCTAGAAAACTCCATAAAACAGAAATTAAGAATGTTTATATCATTTTATACAACTGATCTGAATTTTTATATTGTTCTTTCTTATTTACAAAAGGGAACTAATTAAACAAGTTGAGCAGGTGCTAACAGTTCCATAAATGTTTATTATAGAACATGGATTTTCTTGAAAAAAAATAGAAAAGAAAGTTATTTTCAAATATAAAGCATTCATAAGCGTACAAAAATAACAGCGAGGCTGCACTGCACCGAGAGTTAAAAATGAAACTGTATTATTTTTATAGTGTTACCTATATTCATTTATAGTAATGGTAGGATAGATTGATTCTTTACTGTTTAAAAAAAGAGTTTTGGGTATTTATAATTCTTCTGGGCTTATAGAATGGCAAACAGAGGAGTCAGAGAGAACAAAATAAACTGCAACAAATAATATAATGTACTGTCTGATTTTTGCACTTCTTCATGTAGTCAATTGTTACATCCAATGATTTTGGTTGACATGAGAGAAGGCAACAAAAAACAAACATCTTCCAGTATTCATACTGTGATAGAAAGCTATATAACAAATCTTTGTTTAATAAAATGTAATAGTTGAAAAAATAAGATAACTATCATTTGGGGAAACAATTTCATATTATATCTTGTATTTTCATTATATATATGTTATAGCTTAATATGTAGAATAATCAGAAAAGGAAGTATCTATAGTTGTCAAACTAGGTAGGGTTCATTACAAAAAAATCAGTAATTTGTGATGGATGGAAGGAAGGAAGGAAGGTAGGTCACAATATTGTTTTATAATTCAACCAACTGCAAACCTTTTCCCTTCTAATGCCTTAGCTCAGATGCCTTCTGAATAATAAGTACAATAGAATAGCAATTGCCTAGCCAGAATAATTTCTAGCCCAAAATATTTACTTCATTAAAAGGATAGACGATTAAACAACTTGACACAGCAGGAAAATTGATAATGAAAGTAAATCCTTTCTGCCACTAGCTGAAGCAATTCAAATCAATGATATTAAATATAATTGTTTCAAAAATAGACATAAGACTTGCTTTTTTAAAAAAGTTTTTTTTTTTAAAAAACAAGGGCAGGATTGTTTAAAAACAACATGTACAAATGATCTCTGAACAGCCAAGGGCACAGTATTGAAAGGACAGGGTGTTCTGGTCCAAAATTGGTTCTATATTATCATCTACCCCCAAAAAGCACCCCATCAAAATGTAGAACATAAATAATACCGGTAAGACAGAAAAGCTAAAATGGATGAAATCTTTTCTTTTTTGATGATTACATTAGTGAGATAGATAATATTGCAGTAGGTATTTAAAAACTACAATCTAATTTTATTATTGATGTGAGAAAGGGTTATATTAATTTTTCTTAGGAATTCTAGTTTGAAGTCAGGGTATTTCTATTGAATTAATCAAAAGCAATTAGAATATTAAGCACACCTGCTTAGATATTTTGAGAATTCTTGTTTTAAGAATCAAAAGTTAAAAGCAATCATACCTGAGGGTTACCGGAATAGTGTTGATGCTGGCTTTTCATTTAGATTTTGTTGGAAGAGAAGCTGGCCATTGCATGGATTTATCCTGTTTTTTACCTGCAGTGTTCTATCATAAATAGCTTTTGCTGAATTTTGTTTCCATTGGAAGGACCATTTCTGGTAGCTGAAGGAATTTGGCCCAATAGAGCTTGGAAGGATGAAACATTATTGTTATTTCTGGATAAATATATTAGGTTTATGAACAAAATGTTGTTTCAAAACAACTTAAAAGTGCAACTTCTAGAAAACAGAATCCATCTAATAGCCAACAGCTAGTACATAATTTCCCCAAAAACTCTATCTTACTAAAAAACTAAATTATCCAAACCTATGACTAAAACTATGCAGCTCGGCTATGTTATGAAATGGTTTCATGATTCTTAAGCATACACGGGTTTAAAAAATGAATTTC